>NC_057804.1:138511646-138561369 GCF_018294505.1 Triticum aestivum
TGCCACAGTCGAGCGTCTGAGCGACACCACATAAAGGGCTTTAAAAGAAATGCCACAGTCGGGCGTCTGAGCGACACCACATAAAGGGCTTTAAAAGAAACAATCATAGTGAATATCCCGGAGGTAGAACCATTCTAGGGATACTCAATAATAACAATAATATCACGGGTTAGTCCACAATAATAATAATCATAATTATCACAAATCACAGGTAGTAATTTCAGTTCTGGTTTAACAGTTTCACCTCCGAAGACCGACACTAAGACCGACACTTGACCCATCCCAGACTGTAATCCTTAACCATGGACACGGCTATTCGAATAGATTTAATCTCTGCAGAGAGTGTACTCTTTACCCGCGAGTAACGGATTTCATTAGTCCATCGGGACTAATTCCGTCTACGGTCTTTTTGTTGGAAACACACCTAACTTGCACACACCAGCTTAACTCACATGTGTCTGGAATCACCCACGACACCTGTCAAGCAAAACTCTAAGTGGGGAGGCTACAACCTCGATGTAACATGGGATCACAAAATTTATACCGCGCGCAAATTGGGGAAGCTATCCCCTTGGCTACAACCGAAACACCCATGCTCCCTGACCCGGTGGCATGACTACCGGATGCCTCCAGTATCTTCCACCATGGCCTCTCTGTACGGTGTGTGCTAGGAAGGGGTTGACAACTTACTGAACCGTACCCTACTTATCGTAGACACGAGTGGTAGTACGAAGCAAGTATGGGGGTTACTGGCACAAGACTCGATCTACGGTCGACTCAGGAGGTTGTAATATTTCCTGCATGATTAGTATAACAATGCATATATCTCAAACAACAGCTGGACACATCACATGACATACCCCTCATGCCATACCGGTCACGACCGTCTCGACAGAGGGGTAGGGACAAGACCGTGTCTACCCAAGACAGAGGCCTTCCTGGCTACCCTTCCGGTATGCATGAAAGATGTATGACGGTGATTTCCATTACAAATCATGTCAACTTCATTAGCATAAACTCATTAATATGCACCCATGAATGGGATCTCATCCTCACATAAAATGACGCATGCACGTGTCGCGGTGGTGTTGTCACCGAGTCAAACAACACACACAAAAAATTACACCAGGGTTCAGAATGCTTGCCTTTAGGTCATGGGAAAGAAGGGTGCATCCAAAAGATCTTGAAATCTTCAAAAATCCTATTTAAAAGAATATATATGAATTAATACACAACACAAAATAGCACAAAAAGTTGTTTTGAATTTTTTTCCAATAAATCTTAAAATAAACTAGACAATATTTGAGAGAGGTAGGAAAAAGAATTAATTCATTTGGAGTTGTATTTAAAAAGATACAGCCAGTCAAAGTTTGGTCAAAAATCTGTTTTTTAAATAAAAACAGAAAAAGAAAACGTTTCGAAATATACGTACACGTCGAAGGCGCATTTTGGAAATGCGCTTACACTTATCCAGCATGGACTGTGCCCAAGTCACTAACAGTGGGCCCGCCTGGCCCACTGGTCAAGTTTGACTAGTCCACTTCCCTCCTCTTCCTCTGCCCGAGAGAGGGGGCGGGACTCCGGCGACGCTCGCCGGCGAACGGCGGCACCGCTCGACAAACGGAGGTCACCCACGGGCTCAGGGGGTCGAGGTGGTTACTCCGGTGGTGGTTTCGTCCTCTGGGGTGGACGGAGCTGCCGGCGATGAGCTCCGCGGCGGACGGAGGTCGTCGGAAAAAGTGAAATCTCGCCCGCGGCGAGTCCCGATCAAGATTGAGTAGGGGGACGGGCTCACGGGAGGATGTGGGGGTTCCTGGTGGAGAGAGTGGAGAGGGGGAGGCCCTGGTGGCGCCGGAATGGTCGGGGCCGTGGTGGCGGTTGGAGTTGCCGGAGAGGAAGAAGACAACTCCCTCCCTTCGATTGACGGCCAGGGGGGCACGAGTGGAATGGTGTGAGGCTGCCTGCGTGCGGGTTTGAGCTCGGGGGCCTCTTTTATAGCACAATCGAGTCGGTTTGCGGCGGCCGTGGATAAGCTTGCCGGCGACCGTCGTTCTGTAGCCAGGTCGACATGGCGGCGACATGCGCTAGAGGACGAAGCTGCGGATGAGCACGCACTGCTCCAGGAGGCAGGTGGCAAGCGCTGGTGGCTTGGGCGGCACTGGCTAGCGCAGGAGCGGTCAGGCGGTGGTGGCGGCTAGCAGCTGGCCTGCCGGCGACGTGGCGAGTGCTGCGGGGTTGGTGGGTGCAAAAGGGGACATTGCGTGCTGGCTGCGGTCGGTCACGGACCGAGTTGAGTGCGGGGCGTGACGCGGCGGCTCGGCGCTTGGGGGTGCCAAACGCACGCTCTGGGTGCGCCTAGAGCATGCCCGGGACATGCTCGACGAAATGCCACGGCAGCCTAGAGGTCGCGGTTGAGGCTGGAAATGAGCAGGTCTAGTCTAGGGTTAGCAATGGAATCCAGGGACATGGTGATTTGGTCAGGGGCTCAAGTTCATCAAGTAAAGTTGAAGTCATGCCAAATCTGGCTGTGCACTCAGAGTGTTTGACAAAATGCCAAAGGCACCTAGGTAGTTCTTGGAGTGGCCAAATTGTCCAGATCAGTGTCTCTATGGGTGCAAGAGAGGGTGGTGAAGTTAGTTTGCAAGAAGGAGAAACTTGCTAGTGCAAGTTTTGCAAAACTACTCTTCTGGACAGGAAGTAAATGGCATTATTACAAGGGCCAAAAGTGTTCCAAAGAGAGCATGCTCCTGGACTTAGGGGTTTTGCAGGGTTGGCTACAAGCATGAGAAAGCACAAAGTCACTAGAGCAAGAAATCATAGGGTTGCAGTAGAAAACACAAGTCTGGTCCAGAATGAAAAGGAGGTTGATGCACTCAAATCTTCCAAAGAACATCACTATGTTTTTGCATAAAGTTGGATGGCATGCTACTACTGACATCCCATAATTTTGGTGGAGGCTCTAGGGAAATATTTAATTGGGTTGTAGTGCAAAAATGCCCACTGGACCAGAGAAGAAAAACAGGTGTAACACTCAAAATAAGCAATGAAATAATTTTATTATTACACAAAAGTGATCTAGGGGCATCACAAGACATCTCCAAAATTTGGTTGGAATATTAGTGAAAGTTATCAACAGGTTGCAGTACAAACAGAGCTCCAAAATTTAAAACAAGCCATTTTAATGATTAAAGCTCAGGATGAAATAATTTAATACATAAATCTATTGATTTAGAAATTGTTTTAATGAGATGGCATAGAAGTCCAATATTTTGGAAAGCTCCACTTGGGAAAGATAAAACTCATTAACATAAAAAGAAGAGTTTTCTTTCTGAAATCCACAGAAAGGTCCAGAATGCAAAATTTTAAAACACCTGGCAAGATTTTAATATCAAAAATTTGGTTAAATTTTTGGGGTGTTACAAAACTGGATGGGCCCGGAGGGTTTCTTTTGAATGGCTTCTTCCGCTGACCAGGTTTAGGCCTATGAATCCGGCATTAACTGCCGTATCCTCAGTATTGTCGCCGTTAATGCGGCGCTTGTGCTTGTTGCAACGTGACCTGCCATTGTTGTCCTTGGTATCCGAATTGCCAGGGCTCTTGGTTATGTTATTGCTGCGAGCTAGCCAGCTGTCTTCTCCCGCGCAAAAGCGGGTCATGAGTGTCGTGAGGGCTGCCATAGATTTCGGTTTTTCCTGTCCTAGGTGCCGGGCAAGCCATTTGTCTCGAATGTTGTGCCTGAAGGCTGCAAGGGCCTCGGCGTCCGGACAGTCGACTATTTGATTTTTCTTGGTTAGGAACCGTGTCCAGAATTGTCTGGCCAATTCCTCTGGCTGCTGGATTATGTGGCTTAGGTCATCGGCGTCTGGTGGTCGCACATAAGTGCCCTGTAAGTTGTCAAGGAATACGGATTCCAGGTCCTCCCAGCAACTAATTGACTCTGCTGGCAGGCTGTTAAGCCAATGTCGAGCTGGTCCTTTAAGCTTGAGCGGGAGGTATTTGATGGCGTGTAGATCATCACAACGGGCCATGTGGATATGAAGGAGATAATCCTCGATCCATACCGCGGGATCTGTTGTGCCATCGTATGATTCGATGTTTACGGGTTTAAAACCCTCGGGGATTTGATGATCCATTACTTTGTCTGTGAAGCATAGTGGGTGTGCGGCGCCCCTGTACTGGGCTATATCACGACGCAGCTCGGATGACCTTTGTCTGTTGTGTTCGGCCTGGCCGTATTTATCGTATACAGCATGATGGTTATCGTCACGTGACGTGGGGCGCCCACGCGATCCGTAGATCGATCTTGTTTGCCTTGCCTTATCCTCCGATATGTCTCGCAGGTCTGTTGTGTTTCCCCGTGCTCTGGTATTCTTGGAGCAGCGCGGGGGTGCGGCTTGGGTTGAGGGCCGAAAGGCCTCTCTGTCGTGGCCACGGGGTGGCTGATCGGGTGCATCGTACGCTGGTGATGTAGGTTTAGTTGCTTCCTCCTCTAGTTGGGGTAGCAGCCTGCGCTTTGGGTAGCTCTTGTGGGGGCGTTCGAGTTTATACTCTTCGGCCGCCAGGACTTCAGTCCATCTGTTGGCTAGCAAGTCTTGGTCAGCTCTAAGCTGTTTTTTTTTTCTTGAGGCTGCTCGTCGTGGCCATAACCCTGCGTTTGAAACGCTCTTGTTTGACGGGATCCTCTGGCACGACGAATTCGTTGTCGTCGAGGCTTGCCTCGTCTTCGGAGGGAGGCATTTAATTGTCGTCCTCGACCTCCCTGTCTGCCGCTCTCTCATGAGGGCTGGCTCCTTCGTCCTCCTGCGCTGAATCCTGCTGGAGGGGGTTGTCTTCGACACTGTCCGGGGTGTTGTTGTCTTCAGTGTCAGGCTCGCCGTTTTTGTTTTGGCGGGATTTAGAGCGGCGCCGCTGACGTCGGCGCTTGGGTTGCTTCTTGGAGGGGTCGTCCTCCATTTTTTCATCGCCATCCCCTTCTTTGGGGGTGTCCACCATGTATATGTCATATGACGAGGTGGCTTTCCAGTGCCCTATGGGTGCTGGTTCTTGGTTGTCTCCTTCATCGGCGTCCATACCGTGATGTCTTCGGAGTCGAAGTCGAGCATGTCGGTTACATCGTCGACAGTGGCTACAAAGTGGGTGGTGGGTGGGTTTCGAATTTCTTCGTCGTCCGCATCCCAACCATGCTGACCATAGTCTGACTAGGGCTCTCCTGACAAAGAGAGAGACTTTAGTGAATTCAGGATATCACCAAAGGGCGAGTGCTGAAAGACGTCCGGGGCGGTGAACTCCATGATCGGAGCCCAATCGGGTTCGATCGGAAGGGGTGTAGAAGATTCGGAGTCCGGAACGGAGTCCGGCACCTTGGAGTCACAGGCCTTGCACGTTGGGGAACGTAGCAGAAATTCAAAATTTTCCCTACGTAACACCAAGATCTATCTATGGAGAGACCAGCAACGAGTAGAAAGGGAGTGCATCTACATACCCTTGTAGATCGCTAAGCGGAAGCGTTCAAGTGAACGGGGTTGATGGAGTCGTACTCGTCGTGATTCAGATCACCGATGATCAAGTGCCGAACGGACGGCACCTCCGCGTTCAACACACGTACAGCCCGGTGACGTCTCCCACGCCTTGATCCAGCAAGGAGAGAGGGAGAGGTTGAGGAAGACTCCATCCAACAGCAGCACAACGGCGTGGTGGTGGTGGAGGAGCGTGGCAATCCCGCAGGGCTTCGCCAAGCACCATGGGAGAAGAGGAGGAGGGAGAGGGGCAGGGCTGCACCAACGAGAGATCAAATCGCGTGTTATGGGCAGCCCCTAGGCCACATATATATAGGGGAAGGGGAGGGTTGCGCCCCCTTTAGGGTTTCCCACCCCAAGGGGCGGCGGCCAGCCTCCAGATGGGTTTTGGGGTGCGGCCAAGAGAGGGGGGGAGGAGTCCAACCTCCCCAAGGCACCTCGGAGGTGCCTTCCCCTTTGAGGACTCTTCCCTCTAGGGTTCCCTAGGCGCATGGGCCTCTTGGGGCTGGTGCCCTTGGCCCATGTAGGCCAAGGCGCACCCCCTACAGCCCATGTGCCCCCCCGGGGCAGGTGGCCCCACCCGGTGGGCCCCCAGGACCCTTCCGGTGGTCCCGGTACAATACCGATAAACCCCGAAACTCTTCCGGTGTCCAAAATAGGACTTCCCATATATAAATCTTTACCTCCGGACCATTCTGGAACTCCTCGTGACGTCCGGGATCTCATCCGGGACTCCGAACAACATTCAGTAACCACATACAAGCTTCCTTTATAACCCTAGCGTCATCGAACCTTAAGTGTGTAGACCCTACGGGTTCGGGAGACATGCAGACATGACCGAGACGTTCTCCGGTCAATAACCAACAGCCGGATCTGGATACCCATGTTGGCTCCCACATGTTCCACGATGATCTCATCGGATGAACCACGATGTCAAGGACTCAATCGATCCCGTATTCAATTCCCTTTGTCTAGCGGTATTTTACTTGCCCGAGATTCGATCGTCGGTATCCAATACCTTGTTCAATCTCGTTACCGGCAAGTCACTTTACTCGTTCCGTAACACATCATCCCGTGATCAACTCCTTGGTCACATTGCGCATATGATGATGTCCTACCGAGTGGGCCCAGAGATACCTCTCCGTTTACACGGAGTGACAAATCCCAGTCTCGATCCGCATAAAACAATAGATACTTTCGGAGATACCTGTAGTGCACCTTTATAGTCACCCAGTTACGTTGTGACGTTTGATACACCCAAAGCACTCCTACGGTATCCAGGAGTTACACGATCTCATGGTCAAAGGAAGAGATACTTGACATTGGCAAAGCTCTAGCAAATGAACTACACGATCTTTGTGCTATGCTTAGGATTGGGTCTTGTCCATCACATCATTCTCCTAATGATGTGATCCCGTTATCAACGACATCCAATGTCCATAGCCAGGAAACCATGACTATCTGTTGATCACAATGAGCTAGTCAACTAGAGGCTCACTAGGGACATATTGTGGTCTATGTATTCACACGTGTATTACGATTTGCGGATAATACAGTTATAGCATGAATAAAAGACAATTATCATGAACAAGGAAATATAATAATAATACTTTTATTATTGCCTCTAGGGCATATTTCCAACAGTCTCCCACTTGCACTAGAGTCAATAATCTAGTTCACATCGGCATGTGATTAACACTCACAGGTCACATCGCCATGTGACTAATACCCAAGAGTTTACTAGAGTCAGTAGTCTAGTTCACATCACTATGTGATTAACACTCAATGAGTTTTATGTTTGATCATGTTGCTTGTGAGAGAGGTTTTAGTCAATGGGTCCGAACCTTTCAGATCCGTGTGTGCTTTACAAATCTCTATGTCATCTCCTAGATGTAGCTACCACGCTCTATTTGGAGCTGATCCAAATAACTGTTCTACTTGGAGCTATTCTAAATTGTTGCTCCATTATATGTATCCGGTGTCTCTACTTAGAGCTATCTGGATAGGTGTTAAGCTTGCATCGACATAACCTTTACGACGAACTCTTTTACCACCTCCATAATCGAGAAAATTCCTTAGTCCACTAGTTACTAAGGATAACTTTGACCGCTGTCCTATGATCCATTCATGGATCACTCTTGTACCCCTTGACTGACTCATGGCAAGGCACACTTTCGGTGCGGTACACAGCATAGCATACTGAAGAGCCTACGTCTTAAGCATAGGGGACGACCTTCGTCCTTTCTCTCTATTCTGCCGTGGTCAAGCTTTAAGTCTTAACTTCGTACCTTACAACTCAGGCAAGAACTCCTTCTTTGACTGGTTCATCTTGAACACCTTCAAGATCATGTCAAGGTATGTGCTCATTTGAAAGTACCATTAAGCGTTTTGATCTATCCTTATAGATCTTGATGCTTAATGCTCAAGTAGCTTAATCCAGGTTTTCTATTGAAAAACACCTTTCAAATAACCCTATATGCTTTCTAGAAATTCTACATCGTTTCTGATCATCAATATGTCAACAACATATACTCATCAGAAATTCTATAGTGCTCCCACTCACTTCTTTGGAAATACAAGTTTCTCATAAACTTTGTACAAACCCAAAATCTTTGATCATCATCAAAGCATACTTTCCAACTCCGAGATGCTCACTCCAGTCCTTAGAAGGATCGCTGGAGCTTGCATACCTTTTAGCATCCTTAGGATCGACAAAAACTTTCTGATTGTATTACATACAACCTTTCCTCACGAAAACTGGTAAGGAAACTCGTTTTGATATCCATTTGCCAGATTTCATAAATACAGCTAATGCTAACATGAATCCGACGCACTTTAAGCATCGCTACGAGTGAGAAGATCTCATCGTAGTCAACTCCTTGAACTTGTCGGAAAACACTTCGCCACAAGTCGAGCTTCATAGATGGTGACATTACCATCCTCGTCCGTCTTCTTCTTAAAAGATCCATTTATCTCAATGGATTGCCGATCATCGGGCAAGTCCATCAAAGTCCATGCTTTGTTCTGATATATGGATACTATCTCGGATTTCATGGCTTCTAACCATTTGTCGGAATTCGGGCCCACCATCGCTTCTCCATAGCTCGTAGGTTCATTGTTGTCTAGCAACATGACCTTCAAGACAGGATTACGTACCACTCTGAAGTAGTACGCATCCTTGTCATCCTACGAGGTTTGGGAGTGACTTGATCCGAAGTTTCATGATCAATATCATAAGCTTCCACTTCAATTGGTGTAGGTGCCACAGGAACAACTCCATGTGCCCTGTCACACACTAGTTGAAGAGACGGTTCAATAACCTCATCAAGTCTCCACCATCCTCCCACTCAATTCTTTTGAGATAAACTTTTCCTCGAGAAAGGACCCGATTCTAGAAACAATCCATATTGCTTTCGGATCTGAATTAGGAGGTATACCCAACTGTTTTGGGTTTCCTATGAAGATGCGTTTTATCCGCTTTGGGTTCGAGCTTATCAACCTGAAACTTTTTCATATAAGCGTCGCAACCCCAAACTTTTAAGAAACGACAACTTAGGTTTCTATAAACCATAATTCATACGGTGTCATCTCATCGGAATTACGTGGTGCCCTATTTAAAGTGAATGTGGTTGTCTCTAATGCCTAACCCATGAACGATAGTGGTAATTCGATAAGAGACATCATGGTACGCACCATATCCAATAGGGTGCAACTATGATGTTTGGACACACCATCACACTATGGTGTTCCAGGCGGTATTAATTGCGAAACAATTTCCACAATGTCTTAATTGTGTGCCAAAACTCGTAACTCAGATATTCATCTCTATGATCATATCATAGACATTTTATCCTCTTGTCACAATGATCTTCTACTTCACTCTGAAATTACTTGAACCATTCAATAATTCAGACTTGTGTTTCATCAAGTAAATATTCTCAACATCTACTCGAATCATCTGTGAAGTAAGAGCATAACGATATTCACTGCATGCCTCAGCACTCATTGGATTGGACACATCAAAATGTGTTACTTCCAACAAGTTGCTATCTTGTTCCATCTTACTGAAAACGAGGCTTTTCAGTCATCTTGCCCATGTGGTATGATTTGCATATCTCAAGTGATTCAAAATCAAGTGAGTCCAAACGGTCCATTTGCATGGAGTTTCTTCATGCATATACACCAATAGACATGGTTCGCATGTCTCAAACTTTTCAAAAATGAGTGAGTCCAAAGATCCATCAACATGGAGCTTCTTCATGCGTTTTATACCATTATGACTTACATGGCAGTGCCACAAGTAAGTGGTACTATCATTACTATCTTATATCTTTTGGCATGAAAATGTGTATCACTACGATCGAGATTCAATAAACCATTCATTTTAGGTGCAAGACCATTGAAGGTATTATTCAAATAAATAGAGTAACCATTATTCTCTTTAAATGAATAACCGTATTGCGATAGACATAATCCAATCATGTCTATGCTCAACGCAAACACCAAATCTCGATGGTAGAGGGAGCGTGCGATGCTTGATCATATCAACATTGGAAACACTTCCAACACATATCGTCAGCCCACCTTTAGCTAGTCTCTGTTTATGCCGTAGCTTTTATTTCGAGTTACTAACACTTAGCAACCGAACCGGTATCTAATACCCTGGTGCTACTAGGAGTACTAGTAAAGTACACATTAACATAATGTATATCCAATATACTTCTATCGACCTTGCCACCCTTCTCATCTACCAAGTATCTAGGGTAATCTTGCTCCAGTGGTTGTTCCCCTTATTACAGAAGCACTTAGTCTCGGGTTTGGGTTCAACCTCGGGTTTCTTCATTGGTGCAGCAGCTGATTTGCCGTTTCATGAAGTATCCCTTCTTGCCCTTGCCCTTCTTGAAACTAGTGGTTTCACCAACCATCAACAATTGATGCTCCTTCTTGATTTCTACTTTCGCGGTGTCAAACATCGCGAATACCTCAAGGATCATCATATCTATCCCTGATATGTTATAGTTCATCACGAAGCTCTAGCAGCTTGGTGGCAATGACTTTGGGGAAACATCACTATCTCATCTGGAAGATTAACTCCCACTTGATTCAAGTGATTGTTGCACTCAGACAATCTGAGCACAAGCTCAATGATTGAGCTTTTCTCCCTTAGTTTGCAGGCTAAGAAAATCGTCGGAGGTCTTATACCTCTTGACATGGGCACGAGCCTGAAATCCCAATTTCAGCCCTCGAAACATCTCATATGTTCCGCGATGTTTCGAAAAACGTCTTTGGTGCCTCTACTTAAACCATTTAACTGAACTATCACGTAGTTATCAAAACGTGTATGTCCGATGTTCGCAACATCCACAAACGACGTTTGGGGTTCAGCACACTAAGCGGTGCATTAAGGACATAAGCTTTCTACTGTCCGCATAATTGCTACTTTCAACTTTCAACTATATTTTCTCTAGGAACATATCTAAAACAGTAGAACTATAGCGTGAGCTACGACATAATTTGCAAAAGGTCTTTTGACTATGTTCAGGATAATTAAGTTCATCTTATGAACTCCCACTCAGATAGACATCCCTCTGGTCATCTAAGTGATCACATGATCCGAGTCAACTAGGCCGTGTCCGATCATCACGTGAGACGGACTAGTTAACGTCGGTGAACATCTTCATGTTGATCGTATCTACTATACGACTCATGCTCGACCTTTCGGTCTCCGTGTTCCGAGGCCATGTCTGTACATGCTAGGCTCGTCAAGTTAACCCTAAGTGTTTTCGCTGTGTAAAACTATCTTACACCCGTTGTATGTGAACGTAAGAATCCATCACACCCGATCATCACGTGGTGCTTAGAAGCGACGAACCGTAGCAACGGTGCACAGTTAGGGGAGAACACTTCTTGAAATTTTGTAAGGGATCATCTTATTTACTACCGTCGTTCTAAGCAAACAAGATGCATAAACATGATAAACATCACATGCAATCAAATAGAGTAGTGACATGATATGGCCAATATCATATAGCTCCTTTGATCTTCATCTTCGGGGCTCCATGATCATCATCGTCACCGGCATGACACCATGATCTCCATCATCATGATCTCCATCATCGTGTCTTCATGAAGTTGTCACGCCAACGACTACTTCTACTTCTATGGCTAACGCATTTAGCAATAAAGTAAAGTAAGTTACATGGCGTTCTTCAATGACACACAGGTCATACAAAAAATAAAGACAACTCCTATGGCTCCTGCCGGTTGTCATACTCATCGACATGCAAGTCGTGAATCCTATTACAAGAACATGATCAATCTCATACATCACATATCATTCATCACATTCTTCTTGGCCATATCACATCACATAGCATACCCTGCAAAAACAAGTTAGACGTCCTCTAATTGTTGTTGCATGTTTTACGTGGCTGCTATGGGTTTCTAGCAAGAACGTTTCTTACCTACGCAAGACCACAACATGATATGCCAATTGCTATTTACCCTTCATAAGGACCCTTTTCATCGAATCCGTTCCGACTAAAGTGGGAGAGACTGGCACCCGCTAGCCACCTTATGCACCAAGTGCATGTCAATCGGTGGAACCTGTCTCACGTAAGAGTACGTGTAAGGTCGGTCCGGGCCGCTTCATCCCACAATACCGTCGAAACAAGATTGGACTAGTAACGGTAAGCATATTGAACAACATCAACGCCCACAACTACTTTGTGTTCTACTCGTGCAAAGAATCTACGCAATAGACCTAGCTCATGATGCCACTGTTGGGGAACGTAGCAGAAATTCAAAATTTTCCCTACGTAACACCAAGATCTATCTATGGAGAGACCAGCAACGAGTAGAAAGGGAGTGCATCTACATACCCTTGTAGATCGCTAAGCGGAAGCGTTCAAGTGAACAGGGTTGATGGAGTCGTACTCGTCGTGATTCAGATCACCGATGATCAAGTGCCGAACGGACGGCACCTCCGCGTTCAACACACGTACAGCCCGGTGACGTCTCCCACGCCTTGATCCAGCAAGGAGAGAGGGAGAGGTTGAGGAAGACTCCATCCAACAGCAGCACAACAGCGTGGTGGTGGTGGAGGAGCGTGGCAATCCCGCAGGGCTTCGCCAAGCACCATGGGAGAAGAGGAGGAGGGAGAGGGGCAGGGCTGCACCAACGAGAGATCAAATCGCGTGTTATGGGCAGCCCCTAGGCCTCATATATATAGGGGAAGGGGAGGGTTGCGCCCCCTTTAGGGTTTCCCACCCCAAGGGGCGGCGGCCAGCCTCCAGATGGGTTTTGGGGTGCGGCCAAGAGAGGGGGGGAGGAGTCCAACCTCCCCAAGGCACCTCGGAGGTGCCTTCCCCTTTGAGGACTCTTCCCTCTAGGGTTCCCTAGGTGCATGGGCCTCTTGGGGCTGGTGCCCTTGGCCCATGTAGGCCAAGGCGCACCCCCTACAGCCCATGTGGCCCCCCGGGGCAGGTGGCCCCACCCGATGGGTCCCCGGGACCCTTCCGGTGGTCCCGGTACAATATCGATAAACCCCGAAACTCTTCCGGTGTCCAAAACAGGACTTCCCATATATAAATCTTTACCTCCGGACCATTCCGGAACTCCTCGTGACGTCCGGGATCTCATCCTGGACTCCGAACAACATTCGGTAACCACATACAAGCTTCCTTTATAACCCTAGCATCATCGAACCTTAAGTGTGTAGACCCTACGGGTTCGGGAGACATGCAGACATGACCGAGACGTTCTCTGGTCAATAACCAACAGCGGGATCTAGATACCCATGTTGGCTCCCACATGTTCCACGATGATCTCATCGGATGAACCACGATGTCAAGGACTCAATCGATCCCGTATTCAATTCCCTTTGTCTAGCGGTATTTTACTTGCCCGAGATTCGATCGTCAGTATCCAATACCTTGTTCAATCTCGTTACCGGCAAGTCACTTTACTCATTCCGTAACACATCATCCCGTGATCAACTCCTTGGTCACATTGCGCATATGATGATGTCCTACCGGGTGGGCCCAGAGATACCTCTCCGTTTACACGGAGTGACAAATCCCAGTCTCGATCCGCATAAAACAATAGATACTTTCGGAGATACCTATAGTGCACCTTTATAGTCACCCAGTTACGTTGTGACGTTTGATACACCCAAAGCACTCCTACGGTATCCAGGAGTTACACGATCTCATGGTCAAAGGAAGAGATACTTGACATTGGCAAAGCTCTAGCAAATGAACTACACGATCTTTGTGCTATGCTTAGGATTGGGTCTTGTCCATCACATCATTCTCCTAATGATGTGATCCCGTTATCAACGACATCCAATGTCCATAGCCAGGAAACCATGACTATCTGTTGATCACAACGAGCTAGTCAACTAGAGGCTCACTAGGGACATATTGTGGTCTATGTATTCACACGTGTATTACGATTTGCGGATAATACAGTTATAGCATGAATAAAAGACAATTATCATGAACAAGGAAATATAATAATAATACTTTTATTATTGCCTCTAGGGCATATTTCCAACATTACAAAGGACTAGGCTGGTATTCGGCTCTATCACCGTAGAGACTGCGGCTCCTGGGGCGGCGTCCAACCGTCCGTTCCCGACTGACCCAGTTGGCTCTGAGCTAATGGTCGGAGCGGGCACCTGAGCGGCGCTCTGGGCGCTATCCGGCGGCAGAGCTAGATCATGCCCATCGTGACAGTGCGGCTTGCTCGGCTGTGGCTCAAATCCGTCGAAGATCAAGTCCCCGCGGATGTTGGTCGTGTAGTTTAAGCTTCCAAGCCTAACCTGATGGACATGGGCGTAGCTTTCGATCTGCTCTAGATGGCCAAGTGAATTGGCCCGCAGTGCGAAACCGCCGAATACGAAGATCTGTCCGGGGAGGAAAGTCTCACCCTGGACCGCATCATGGTTGATGATTGAAGAAGCCATCGGGCCTAAAGGTGACAACACAGAGGAACTCTCAATGAAAGCACCAATGTCGGTGTCAAAACCGGCGGATCTCAGGTAGGGGGTCCCGAACTATGCGTCTAGGCGGATGATAACAGGAGACAAGGGACACGATGTTTTTACCCAGGTTCGGGCCCTCTTGATGGAGGTAAAACCCTACTCCTGCTTGATTAATATTGATGATATGGGTAGTACAAGAGTTGATCTACCACGAGATCAGAGAGGCTAAACCCTAGAAGCTAGCCTATGGTATGATTGTTGTTCGTCCTACGGACTAAAACTCTCCGGTTTATATAGATACTGGAGAGAGCTAGGGTTACATAGAGTCGGTTACAATGGGAGGAGATCTTCATATCATATCGCCAAGCTTGCCTTCCACGCCAAGGAAAGTCCTATCTGGACACGGGACGAAGTCTTCAATCTTGTATCTTCATAGTCCGGGAGTCCGACCAAAGGTCATAGTCCGGCCATCCGGACACCCCCTAATCCAGGATTCCCTCAGCCATTTCCAGCCCATGTTATCTTTCGGCCTTCTAAGAGCCCATTTATTCTTGGGCTCATTTCCAGCATTTGTTTACTTACAGACCATTACTGCCATTTTCTGCTTGTGGGCCAAATTCAGCCCTGTGTTACAGTCGGCCCGTTTGTGGTCTGTTAATACGTTGGGCCATTTTCATAGCATCATCAAATACGGCCTATTAAGGATGGCCCGTTATGGTCGGCCCATGAACGGACGATTCCAACTCTAGCCTGTTTACGGCCATAATGCGGCCTGTTATTGGCCCATGTTTGGCCAATCGATCATACGGCCCGTATAAGGCCCATTGATGATACGGCCCATAGAAGGCCCATTGTTTCTACGGCCCGTAGAAGGCCCATTGTTTCTATGGCCCGTAGAAGGCCCACTATTTCTACGGCCCATAGAAGGCCCACTTTTTCTACGGCCCGTAGGAGGCCCAGTGTCACTATAGTAAATATTAGCCCATGGTTATTGTGGCCTAGTTTTAAAAAATAGGTTATTGCAGCCACTAGCAAACCGCGAAAAAAGAACTGCAATGACTACAAGCAAACAAATAAACAAGACAACAAGGAAATAAATAAGCAAGCAACTTACGCTAGGCTATCACGGCTATCACACATATTACATCCACTAGGCATCAAAGTTCGCCACCAGTGTAAATAAACGCGCCGACAAAAGAATATACAAAACTGAGAGCACTTCAGAAGGCACTAGGCCAGGCCAGGTCGGGCCCCCCAAACAGCCGAAGAAGCTGAGTAGACCTTAGTTGTGTCAATGATAGATGCATCAACACTAGATTAATGGCATGATGGTGCGCATGGAAGTCCTCTGACATCTTCATTGCATCCTTGATTTCAAGTCGGAGCTGAGCTGAAGCAAGCCTTTCCGCTTTAAGTTGAGACTGAAGAAGTCGAACTGATTGACGCAGCAACTGCACATAGGTTGTCTCACACCTGCTGGTGAGTAGCTTCAACTCACTGTCTTCATCAAGACAGGACCTTGGGGTCATCTCACTGTCCTCAAGATGGTTTGGCTCACTATCTTCCCTAAAGTTCTGCCTGGCGTAAGAGACACGACTCTGAAAGAGAAACAAGGAGACACGTAACAGGTTTCACAATTATATAAGAAAATAAATGGATTTGTTCTGCATAAGGAACATGTTTTTACAACTACAATTTGAAACTGGTAGTTGTTGCAAACATCCAATCAGATGTAAACAGCAAAGCAAACAACAGTGGAGGAAATGATGCCTATCCAAATCTATACTAGAACAAAGTTTAAAGGCTTGAGAAGGATGAACTTACATTACATGTTAACACGGGCTGGACAAAGCCCTTCTCCATGTTGATGGAAGGATAATTCAATAAATTCCCGAAAGAAAATTCTTTATAAGCGTTGCCATTATTCTACATTTTCCAAAGAGTAAATATAGATCAAATAATATTGGAAGAAACATAGGATAATGAAGCTCAGGTGTAGACTGATGATACATAATCAAATAGCAATTAATAAAGTACAGCATTACAAGGAAAAAGGGAGAGAGGTACTGACAAGAGCAATGCAGAGCCCAAAATTGTTTTGAGATCGTATGATCCTTTGAGCAAGGAGATTCATCTGAAATTAGTTTTCATACAAGAGAGAAGGTAAGGCACAAGCAGAAACTTAGGAGTTCAAATTTTGAATTGATATCATAGATAGTACCTGACGCTGGGCTCCCAGCAGTTCTAATAGGGGTTTGGCCACTAGAGTAGGGGTAAAGTGTGGTACAGTTGGGCCTGTGTTTTCTATGGCTGCTGATCTATCTGATTTAACAGGTATCACTACCTTTTCCAAATACCTAGTTTGTACTCCTTGAGGATCTGCACTCACCCTCTTCCTTTTGGACATCTATTACGAAAGAACAACATTTGACTGGAAAAACATAGTATGACGACACATGGAATAGGTACAGAAAATGGATAGGTATGGCATATACTCATATACGATGCTTAAACTATGCAGATGGTGTGACAAAGTAGAAGTAATGCAAGAGGTTAGATGCAAAATATGTGCGAGAAATACAACTTTGCAAAGTTAGAGCAAGCACCTTGATGGGTGAATACGATAGGCCATCCTCCACCATGCCAAGTTTGTTAGCCAGTGGATCGTTCCGCAATATTCCTCTCGTGTGCCCATTCTCATATTCATTTTGATAATGTTCAATATCTGACATGCATGAAAACATAAAAACAAGTGAGATTTTCTTTGTAATGCAGAAGTGATTCTAATCTAATACCGCCTCCCTGTAAACCCCTTTGTGCTATCTCTGCAATTCTTTTAAGAGATGACATGCATGCTGTAATATGTTGTGTGCATTAATATAATGTGGCCTACTAGTCAAAATATGAGAGCTCCAGAAGTGATGACACTTCGCAGATGACAACTTCAACATATAGTAAAGAAGAACAAGTTGACCTGACCTGGCAGATTCAAAATATACTAAGGGAGAACAACTCGACCTGACCAGTCGACCGCAAGAGAAGAGTATCATCTTAAAGAAGAGAAGAAGAGCAAGCAGATTGAAGATATTACAAGTCTTTCAATACAATGTCGGTTGGCCACCCATGATGAACCAGAGCGCACAGAGAAATACTATTCTTTCCGGTCACTCCATATGTGGCTCACATGCATTTCGAAACTAAAGTAGGAACATTTAGCTAACCAATTAAACATCTCTCAGCTTTACTAATATCAGCAATAATATCAGATATGAATTTGTACAACTAAGCTTGTTTAGCTCAATGGGTGGAGCATTGCTATTACGACACGAACCACGTAGGCTGATTGTGGTCATCATAAAATGGGGAAACCATAAGCATGATGAGTACAGTGTTGACCGTGGTAGTGGGATGGCAGGTCTGAAGCTGCAAACCGCGCAAAGGGTAGTTAGCAATAGATGTTTGCTTTGAAATAACAACAAAGATTTGGTATGGACAAGAAAGTACGGTCAACAAGTGACAAAGAAATGCTTATGCTGTCTCTCTATATGTCGCGATGTGCATTTGGAAACTAAATTGGGACCTTTAGCTAACCAATTAAATGTGTCGGTTAACTAATAACGGTATCATATCACAATCATATTTAAACAACTAAACTTTTGAATTCTGAGTGTTGTGTTGTTTAGCTTGAAGGGTGGAGTAATGCTAGTACGACAGAAAGCACCTACGCAGATCATAGTAGAGTAGATAAAATGGGAAAACCCTAAGCATCAAGAGAAAAATCGGGAAAGTGGAACTAGCTAGACCAGTGGGTGGCGCACATGCTTTTCGAAACGAATATAGGAACATTAGGTGACCAATTAAACGTTCTTTGTTTTAGTGATATGAGCATCATATCAGATTCGTATTTCAACACGTAAGCTTTGGGTTGAGGTCTTGAGGAGAAGTGCTAGCACGAAACGAAGCACCTACGATGATGGTAGTGAATACAAAGGGGGGGGACCATAAGCTTTACGAGTATAGTGCCCGTGCCATGGCGGATCTGAAGGTGCAAACCGGACAAAGCTACTTCGCAACCAATGTTTGCTTTCAACTAGCCACTACGATTTGGTACGGACAAGAAAAGTACAATAAACAAATTACGATCTATTTTCTGGATGAGATCAATAACTTAAGCATATATGGAAGAGTACCACCTCTCTTGCGACGCCGTGTAGGCCTATGTTGATACGTTGAGGGTGCTGTGGGTGCGATGGCTGTCGGCGGCGGGGAAGAAGACTTTAGACGGCAGATGATAACCCACAAGTGTAGGGGATCGCAACAGTTTTCGATAAGTAAGAGTGTCGAACCCAACGAGGAGCTAAAGGTAGAATAAATATTCCCTCAAGTTCTATCAACCACCAATACAACTCTACCCATGCTTGACGTTCGCTTTACCTAAAACAAGTATGAAACTAGAAGTACTTTGTAGGTGTTGTCGGATAGGTTTGCGAGATAATAAAGAGCACGTAAATAGAAGCTAGGGGCTGTTTAGGTAAAGATGCAAGAAAGTAAATATAGCGAGTGTGGAAAAGTGGTGGTAGGAGTTGTGAAATTGTCCCTAAGCAATTGACTATGTTACTAGACCGGTAATCACTATTGCAATTCTATTTGAGGGAGAGGCATAAGCTACCATACTTTCTCTACTTGGATCATATGCACTTATGATTGTAACTCTAGCAAGCATCCGCAACTACTAAAGATTCATTAAGGTAAAACCCAACCATAGCATTAAAGCATCAAGTCCCCTTTATCCCATACGCAACAATCTACTTACTCGGGTTTGTGTTTTAGTCACTCACGCAACCCACTATAAGCGAATCATGAACACATTGCAACACCCTACAGCGGGGATCCCTCACGCTTGCGTGACACAGAGGGCACCATAGGAAAGCACCAATAATAAAACATGAAACTCAAACCAATCATAGCAATTCATCAATCATCGATAGGACAACGAAAATCTACTCAGACATCATAGGATGGCAACACATCATTGGAAAATAATATGAAGCATAAAGCACCATGTTCAAGTAGAGGGTACAGCGGGTTACGGGAGAGTGGACCGCTGGATATAGAAGGGGGAAGGTGATGGAGACGTTGGTGAAGATGATGGAGGTGTTGGTGAAGATCGCGGTGATGATGATGGCCCCCAGCAGCGCTCCGGCGCCACCGGAAGCAAGGGGGAGAGAGGCCCCCTTCTTCTTCTGCTTCCTTGACCTCCTCCCTAGATGGGATAAGGGTTTCCCCTCTGGTCCTTGGCTCCCATAGCTTGGGAGGGGCGAGAGCCCCTCCGAGATTGGATCTATCTCTCTGTTTCTGCGTTCTCTGTTTCCGCCCCTTCACCGTTTCCTTTATATCTGGAGATCCGTAACTCCGATTGGGGTGAATCTTTCGCCCAGATTTTTCTCATAAAATTATCTTTCTTGCGGCAAAAGTAGAGCCTCAACCGCCTTACGGGTGGCCCACGAGATCCCAGGGCGCGCCCAGGGGTAGGGGCACGCCCCCTGTCTCGTGGCCACCTCGGACACTGTTTCACGTTGATTCTTCCTCCAGAAAATCCCAAATATTCCAAAATAATTCTCCGCCCGTTTTTATCCCATTTGGATTCCGTTTGATATTGGGTTTGTGCGAAACATAAAACATGCAAAAGACAAGAACTGGCACTGGGCACTGGATCAATATGTTAGTCCCAAAAAATAGTATAAAAAGTTGCCAAATGTAAATAAAAGTTGAATAATATTGGCATGGAACAATCAAAAATTATAGATACGATGGAGACGTATCAGCAGACGGCCGGGTCGGGGGATATATCCTGTTGCCGTGGATGATGCGGTCATAGGAGCGGCAATGGCAATGTGGACGATGGCGCCGATGAAGCGAGAGGAGGCGATGAAAGGATCCTGGTCCAGTGCCGTGGATGAGAGACGTCCATCTCTTGCAGTGGACGACGGGGTAGGGGTAGCGGCTCCCGCAAGGTGGAGGATGGGGTGGCGGATGAAGGAGGCTGGCCGCAGTGCGGAGGTTGTCATGCCGCCGATGGTGTATGAATGTGGAAATGGAGGGGGGGATCTCAAACTTTGGGACGTGCTTCTCTGAAATGTGGGAAAATTATGAACTTATCCCCCGTTTAAAATTTCGGACATCGCGTCGGTTGGGGATAGGGTGGTAATCTCATCTCCCAAATATTTGCCGGTAACTATTTCGGGTGAGGAGAGGGTGTTTTGCCACCCACGGTGTATGAACGGGGCTGACAGGTAGGGCGGTTGTGTCACGTCTGAGGGAATTTACACATCAATTTCGGACGAGGAGAGTTTGTTTTGCCGCCCATCATGTATGAATGGGGAAATGGAGGAAGAGACACATGTCTTTCAGACAAGCTTGAATCAAATGTGTTTTGTCGCCCACGTTTGGCGCCCACTGTGTCAGAATGGGCTCAGAGGCCATCGTGTCACGTCTGATTGAAGTTACTAGTCTACCCCTATCGACAACAGTGTAAATCCGGTCGACAAGGATGTCAAGTGTCAGGGGTAGACAGTAATTTCCATCTCGCAAACACTTGCTTCGGGCAGCCCACAAATTATAGTGAGTGTTTAGCAGCTTCGTTAAAAACTTGGGAGAATTAGCATTCATATTTGCCCTGGGCCCTGGCAAACTAAACTCAAATCCAATTTGTATTCGATTACAAATATCCACAGATAATTCTACGTTTTGTTATTTATTTCTTCAAAACCACAACAAAGATTTATTCCACCTTTATATATGATTATGATTTAGAAATGTCGTGATCTTTGAATTTGGTATGTTGGATACACTCTGAGTCAAACAGTTATTTCATCCAATACAATATGCTCACACGAAAAACAGTTCACCTTATGTCAATCATACAAGTACTAAGGATTACCTCGCCTAAAAAATTCGGATCATTACAACACATGGACAACATAGGGGGTCTTGCAACATAATCCATTCAGAGACATGACACAACATGCAAGTACAATAATCTAATGACAATTTCAACTGGTCTCCAAAGAAGAACCGGGATTACCTTGGGCTTCAGATAGCAAAAACAGCAGGACCTCCTTCGTCTTCAAATGCAACATTATTACTTCCTCCAATTCTTGGGTTGCTTGCATAATGTGTGCCGCTAATTCCGTAATCTCCAGCCTCAAGATAAAGATTACCTCATTCATGGCAGACACATCATCTCTTTCTGCCTCTAGTAGAGCCTCAAGCACTATAATATATGTGCCCAGATTGCTCTCCGGTGGTGTTGCCTTTGACCTGCTACCATCTGGTAACATGGATGGCGCACTGCTTCCGCAAATAGTTTCTGGGGTTGTACATTGTGTCCTAGTGTGAACGGCATCCTGAAAGGTTTCTGCTGGACATAAGTAAGGGATAGTTATCGTATGATCCAGGTAGTAAGCTTACAAGGTAAACGACGGACGAATTAGTGGCGACCATGGCAAACTATATTTAAATGGTTCGAAGCAGCATCAGCCGAAAATAAATTAAAATGGTAAGATGAAACTAGGGATGTAAGTGGCAAATAAATGACATCTGCCAGTCCCATCTAGTTAGTTTTTGCTACCTCCCTAGTTCACTTTCCTCAAAAAACAAAAACTCTTTTGAACTATCATACCACTAGTGGACTTTAATCAGGATTAAACGGGACCCAGTTGAAAGGGAGTGTACCACCGCTATATTTATGTTGCCAAGGCATCTAAGCAGTTGAAATAATCTGAGAAAGCACTTAACAGTGTGGCCTCATATAAACTACGAAGACAGTCTTGTGATGAAGTTGAGAGGAAAAGTGAAGGACTCAAATGTAATAGGCATACATTTCTTTATGATAGTACAGCAGGCACTGCTGACATATTGGCCAACTCAGGTATAGCGTAACAACAAACAAGCATTCGAATCAAGCAATACAGCAAAGCAGACAACTGAACTATTTGTAATTCGGTAGGATTACAGGTTGAGGGCACAACCCAAGAAAGCAGCCCACTCGCATTACATTTCACATGTACTAAAACACACTGGCTTACCATATGTTGTTGTGAAGCCTCGCTGCTGTTGCATTGTTCTTTGAAGATATTGTCAGCATCCCGTGGTTGCAAATCTAGTTGTTGTAGTTTATTCTGCACTCTCTATTTAGGTAAAATTAATTTTAATTGCATGCACTGGTCCGAATTGATCAGCAATGGTTCATCTAAACTAATGAAAGAAGGGTGTGTGCATACACGACAATATATCTGCTTCCCTCTATTTTTATGCTTGTTCGAGGTGCCAGCCCCAAAAGAACAAATATTTTGCTTGATGGGGTTGACAGCTCCATAATTAATAGAAGCATCAAATTAGTCATGCAACTTGGGAAGATCAAGAACACACAAACAAGTAATGAACAGAGGCTCGGAGCAGTGATGTAATAGCTAGCATCAGAAAATGTAGGGTAAAAGAACAAAAAGCAGCGGAACCACATGCTAGTTTGCTGATGTGTAATTAAGCATAGAGAACATTAAGCAGTCTGATGGAACCAACAGGTGGCATCAGAACAACACCATTATCATAAATATAGCATTCAAGAAGTAAATAGTAGGCAATGATATCTAGGAAGTACAGTAATACTCCCTCCGTTCCAAAATAGATGACTCAACTTTGTACTAACTTCAGTACAAAGTTAGTACAAAGTTGGGTCATCTATTTTGGAACGGAGGGAGTACTTAGGACAAAACTAAAGCATATTAACTATATGTGCACTGGTATGTAATTTAGCACATGTAACATGTTCACTGCCAGAAGTATGGCCCTACAGGTGCAAGAAGAATAACGCGTCTCATGAAAAACTGAATGATGCCCTGAAGAAATTCAAAGGTATGGTGCTTATGCTAGGAAAGTGAACGTAGGCACCGGCCGTTGGATAATAGTACCTGATTCTTGGCGGTGTATGGGTATCGTTGCCATACTTGATAGCTAAGGATCGTCGATGGTGCTCATGTTGCGGTTGAGTTTGGGTCGGCTGTCGCCGTTGTTGAAGCGGCTCCGGTGCTACGGTTGCGGCACCTGTCGACATACAAGAAAGCTCATCTGTGGTAAGTGAATAGTTGCACGATAAAGAGAAAAACCAAAGGAGTACAAATCGAAATAACATGATGAGGCTGCGGCGTCGGTAAAGCAGGGCCGCTGGAGCTGAATATGGCGTCCGTGGAGCAGGTCCGGTGCAGTGGACGAAGGCTTCGCCGAGCATGTTGTACAGTGCTTTCGGTGAGGCGGATCTGTTGCGGCGGACAAGGGCTTGTATGAAGGGCCAACGAATTGGCAGACGAGGGAGTCAGTGAAGGGCCTATGCTGTGGTGGACGAGGGCGCCGGTTAAGCAGATCCAGTGCGGTGGACCATGATGGCGGTCAAGGAGATCTGGAGCGGTGGACAAGCCACTCACTGAAGCGGCTCCAGCGAAGTGCTGAGTTGGCAGTTGGGGGTTCCAAGGTGCGGAAGGTAGATCCGGCGGGGTGTGAGGTCCACCGCTGCGGCAGAGGACTAGATTCGGCAGCTTGCCATGGTTGGGGGGTCGGGGAGGGGAAGGGGAGGGGCTTTGGGGAAGAATGTTGGGGGCAAAGAGGGGAAAACAATGGAGTTACCAAAGCACCCCTTTTCCGTTCATGTGGCAGGGGTAAAACAGGAATATCGTAGGGCTAAACCTTCGGGCGCGTGATATTTCGATGTGAACGGGAAGTTTGAAAGCTTTTGGCGCCTAAAATTATAAGTATTCTGCTCTCGTACGGCCGACTATGATATCATGGCCGACAATTTGTTTGTTTTGCATGCAAAAAATGTGCATGTTTTGAAAATCAATGTCTCCAACTCGAAACTTAGATTGTCCATTCAATTCAAATATGGATCATTGAGCTACTACAAGAAAATACCATCATACGGTCTAATTCAAATGAAATTCCAAATGTGTTTATCATAAATATGATGACAAAAGCAAAAATGTGTATGTGTATGAATAAAGTGGATGATTATAAAGTTTGAACATGCCCGTATGTGTATATCTCTAGGTGTGATATATGAATTTGAAATCACAAAATCTCGGCTTAAAAATGTACCTTCGTTTAAATGAATTACAAAAGCTAATGATGGAGTCGAATTCCAAAATTCCAATCTTAGATTTGTAATTCTGGTACATCAAGGTATATCACGCATGTTCAAAAGTATCATTATCTCATAGTCCAAACTGTGAAACAAATTGATCAACCATGAGTGCACAATATCTCTATTACGCTAAAGTCCCTCAAATATAGACACCTCACTCTTTATCTGAAGACAACCCCCCCCCCCTCGCCCCCCACCAACACCACACACACACACACACACATAGAGAAGTCGTTCTCTCCCCCAAACACCAACACACGAGCACATTAACACCCCTCTCTCTTGTAAAGTCTGGATCCCAATATAGGTCTCTATCACTTTGTCTCTCGGGCATGCACACATCTCTTCCCTCACTCTCTAGGTCTTCCGCTATCTCTCTTACCCAAGCACACACACTATGTAGAGTGTATATTTCCCATACACACAAACCGTCGCCCCCAAACGTCTATCTCCCTAGTTATGTGGTTCTCGCGCACTCACCTCACACACCACCCCCACTGCAAACAAGCACAGTTTGTCTCCTTGTGCACCACTCTCCTCTTTCTATCTCTCCCACATGCGGACCCGCCCCAGCTCCTTCCATGTATACATATATGTCATGACTCTTTCCATAGCTCCCTAATGTATCATCGTTCTCAATTTTGCACATTGTTCTCTACACCATCTATTCTAGATCTCTCATGAAGTCCCTATCACACACATGATGACTCGCTTCCCTTGCTTCTCCGTACATAGGCCAATTTCGGACAACATCAACATTGTCTCCCTAGCTATATGCCATTTATGGACACAAACGACCCCTCTCGCCCCCTCTCTTCCTCTCTCTCTCTGTCGCTAGCTCTCTCTCTCTCTCTCTCGCTCTCACACCCCTCTCCCACACACACACTCGATGTCTCTTCCAAATAGTCTGCTCCCCCCGCCCGCACCCGTGCTATCTCGCTACTACACATGTCACACCATTCCCCCTTCCCTTATACTAGGTTTACATCATCAGTGGTCTCTCTACTCCACATACACACACTCCCTCTCACACACAAAACGCATGCACAAACACATCCAGACATGCACAGACACCCATTTATCTGGATCCTCATCTCTCCCCATGTTCGCATGTGTATCTCACACACTCACTCTCTAATTATGTATATGTGTCTCCATGTTACACAACACAAAGCCCCATGTACATGTCTCTCTCTATCCTCCACACAAATAGACACAAAGAATCTGTTATCATTGCCTCAGTCTCTAACATATCACACACGCACTCCCTCTCTCTCTCTCTCTCTCTCTCTCTCTCTCGCAAACACGCTCAACAAGGGTTTCCCCGTGAATAACTAACCATCTATTATTCAACAGTCGTGGCAGTATGATGAACACGAGACGTGAAAAAGAATAAATCTACACGTGCTTAGACCACCTAGTATGACTACTAGGACTAGAGCAAGCCAAAAAGCGTGCCGCCGTCACCCCCTCCTTATCAGCGCTGGGAAAATCTTTGTTTTACACAGTCAAGAAGGCATTGTGCTAAGGCCCCACATATTGTGGCGTTGAATAGAATGTAGATGCTAGTTTACGGAAGCAAGTATCGATAATACATTTGTATCTCCATACTTATATTTCTTCTCTTATAAAAAACCAAGTTGGTGATGATGCTACGTGTGCCATCTTGCAATATAGACCGTCCGATCTATATCTGACGGATGGAAATTAAACTAAAAGATACCCGCACCCCTCTCCACATTTGCAGACAAGGCCTTCCCTCACTCATCCTTATCTCCAACAAACCTCATTGTTGAGCAATTAAGAAAGGAAGCCTCTTGAACAAACTGGTCTGGTGGCTGCAGCCGGCATCGTCAGTCCCCATGCCTCCACTCAGTCCGACCACCAATCACCACCACACTCCACTCCTCTTCACCTTATCTCATATTTCTCCAGATATCATTAGTTTTTACACATGGGATTACTCCCGCAAGGGTCAATCACAACAAGTGTTTTGTAAAAAAATGCATCTTGATGTTCCGTGCAATGTACAGATCTTGCGAGTACTCCTACACAAGACTAAGTTGGTGATGATGGTGTGTGTGCCATCCATCATTTTTGACCATTAGATCTACATCTAACGACTGTGAGGTAAGTTGTAGCCTTTTCTCACCAACATCCCACTTGTCTACCAATTTGCATAAAAACCCATAATTAGTATCTTAAAACCAACCACATCCCTCCCTGACCTCACCAAAACAGCCCGAGGAATATATTCTAATTGAAACATAATATATCTCTAGTGACATATGTATATCAAAATTAGAGTGTTTTGTATCAAGTTTGTGAATCAGTATTATTCTAATTATGATTCGTAACGCACATGAACATTGCTAGTATTTCCAACCATGCATTTTTTCCCTAGTATTCCATAGTTTAGAGTTTTCCATCAAGATATTAGTCACTCATGGTTGATATTTACTTTCAATCATGTACACATATGCACTATGTAACTAGCCTTGCTTATTGGCTTCCAAAGCTTAACTTTCACTCCTACTTACAATATGTAGAGTATTTAACAAAAAACTACCACTTTCAACTAGCCCTAGGAAGAATCTATTGTACAAAAAATAGCAAAAACATACCCAAAAATTATTAATCCACGCCAAAAACTACTACCTAGTACTCCTACCGATTAGGTTCGTTTAAACCCATTTATGACAGGGTTGGCCCATACGTCCGTGCTGACGAGGCAGCTTAAACCAACACATTTTGTTTGACCGTTGACACGAGGGACCCACGTCTGACCTTCTATCCTGTTATTCCCCCTCAAATCATTATTTTTCCTAAACATTACTTCAACCAGTACTGATGCGTGTTCGTCGGTGGCACCGGTGATGAGCGAGTTGGCCGCCGCTCCACCGGACGGGCCGGACGCCGCGCTGGCCTCCACATGGGTTGGCAGGCTGGCCCGAGCGTGACTCATGAGCGAGCAAGTCGCCGCGCTGGCCTTCGCTCGAGCCAGATGGCTAGACTTAGCACGGTGCGCGCGAGCAAGCCGTCGCGCTGCCATGCCAATCTAGCTAGCAAACCTTGCAGACAAGCAGCTGGATGGAGCTATCTTGGCTAGCTAGCGGCCGTGAGCGCCGGACGGAGCTGGCATCCGGGCTGCCACAACATGGGTCCGCACCGCCAGCGGTTTTGACCTTGCCTTCTGCCAGCGGTGGTAGTTGCGTCCCATGGCCGAGGATGACTAGGTGGATGGGTCGGAGGTAGGAGGTAACTCGGGGATTTTTGTGCAGACTGACATGTAGCTCCCACAAGTCATAACGCCCGGTCGAATAGAAGGCGTTGACTTAATGGGAGACATGGGCCATGTCAGAGGTTCGAGTTAGATTCTAACGCTGAACTAACTCTAACCAAAGTGGTGTTTGGATGGCAGGGTTAGATTGACAACAAATGTATCCAAACAGGGCTGTGGGTTCAAACGTGCCTATAACAACACTTTGTAGAGTAGTCGTTTCTTGGTAGGGCTGGTTGGTAAGAGCATGTACAATGGTTGATAAGGTAGTCTTATCTTAAGTCTCCCACGTATGCAAGTGGTAGTAGTTTCTTGCCATTTTAGTGATTTCTTGCATTATTAGGGGTTTCTTGTAAGGAACAATGTACGTACTACTAGCGACAAAAGGCGATTCTAGGTTGCGTTGTACTCGAACGAGTACTAATAGTGGTCACGGGAGTGTATACCTCGTTTTGTGGGTTCGATCCTGGCCGAACGCATGGCGGCCTTTTAAAAAAATAGTACTACTACACTTCGCTGCGATCCAATATTTTACACGGGTAGTTTGAGTTTTGAAGTCAAACGGACGTGTGGCCCCACAATCTGGGTGCACTGGATAGCCTAGCCATGTGAACGGGTTTTCCTTCCCAGCATCCCGTGGCTCGCGTGCTCGCCCTAGCCGCACCTCGCTTGCATCTTCCTCATCATCTAGTAGCATATTTAAACTAGCGCCTCCCAATTAAGCCCGAGGAGCCGGAAAAGCCTAGCAGGGCATTGGGAACTGTGCAATATGGCTCTGTACGTAAAGTGCTCTACTACTACTCTCTAGCTTGTGGCGTTGCATGCATGGACTTCACTCCATTATTGGCTCTACTATAAAAGAATTCCTCTTGACGTGTTTTTTTTGAAACGGAGGCAAAAGCTTTGCTTCATCTCATTCATAAAGAAGGAACTACTAACAAAGTTTGACCAGATCCATTACACCTCCACAAATGGAAGCGAAAAGCCTAGTCTCGCTTTATCAAATAACTCAAATGTTCTGCCCCCGCAGTAACCGTTGCTGATAAACAGGCTGCTAGTGTGTGCGTGAGAGGAGCGGCTGAGTAGGCTAGCTACGTGAGAGGAGCAGTTGAATAGAGTACCGAGAGTACCCACTAGGCCACTACGCAGGTGTACTTTCCCTGCATTGATAGTACAGCGATGGTTCTCGAGAACAGTAGTACCCTCCACTTCCAACTGTAGCTCCTTGGCCCTGAGATTCAAGAGTTCAAAACTGGTGCACTATACTAGACTAGACTAGAAGTACAGTACATCGCACTACTAGTTGAGAAAAAGTAGTACTAGTATTGCTACAGTACGAGTACGTACTCCTCCGTCACATAATGTAAGACGTTTTTTGACACTAGTTGGCGTGTACAAAAAATGGCAAAAACATACCCAAAATTTCTTAATCCACGCCAAAAACTACTACCTAGTGCCAAAAATTTCTTACTAGTGCTATTATTTACAGTATAATGCAATCCCATAATGTTCCATAATGCTAGTACTAGTAGTAAATAATAGCATCACCCCTTCGCTGAGGAACGATCTACAGTTGGAAGGGACGAGGCCCTGCGGTTACTACACTCTTATCTCCTCCTCGCCAGTTCCCCTCCCCCCGAAGAGAAGGCAGTTCGTCACTGCTCCCATGGATTCGCCAGGCGGTTCTGCTCCTCGTCTGGGCTAGGAGACCTTGGACGACGATCCTATGGGAGAAATCGCACGCCGCGCCGATGTCCTCACCGCCACAAGACTCGATGCTTCCTACACCAACTTTTTCAAGACGCTGCTTAAACAGGCTTGGGAAAAGGCCATGCTTGTTGGTCTTCCATGCATCCTCAAGGAGAAGGTTCTTCTATGGGACAATCCTTCAAACAGTCCACCGCTCCCTGGCCATGGTTGCAGGTTGACTCTGTTAGAGTTGCCGACGTTGAGAGGTAGTCAGATTTTGTCCGATGAGCAGGTCAGTAATGGAGTTTGATCATGTAGTACTTAGTTATTCCATTTCCATCCCGTAATTTCTTCGCTTCCCACTGTCTTATATATAGGTCTGGGTCGGTGCTAACAAAGATTGGCTTGCATACCTCCGGCCGGATACCGCCATCATTTTGCACAACATCCACAGCAGTGCGGCCCTTCTGGTAGACCCCTTCTCCACCATTGGGATCGGCCTTCTGGACTGGCTGGGCTTGAATACGTATGATGATGCCTACATGAGATTGAAGAAGATAGCAATTGCGGACCCCTTGACAAAGCGACGTGGCTAGGAAGATTACTATCTCATTGCGGTGTTCGACATAAGGATTGCCATCAATGCAAGAGGTAGTAACGGTAGAGGCTGGCGCATGTTGGCCGCGGAAGATTTGTACCCCTACACGGTCGAAGACGCCGTGCGCCATCTAGGCCGCATCTTTGCAGTGACAAGCCAGGGGACTTGTTTCATCTGGTTGCCATCCTATGGTACGGGAGATTACAAACGAATGCACAAACCATCATTTGCATCCCTAACGGCACTCCATTATTTTGCAGGGACCAGTCATCCCCCGATCAAAATAAGATCGCCGATCCTGGATCTGCATTTGCATCCGCGATTCGGTCTAACCTAGAATCTTGTAGCTGACTTTGGCATATTGGGATCAACTATCTTAGTAGTCCTTACCCATGGTACCACTGATGTGCAACATGGTCACACAATCTACCACGATCAGACCATCACCATCTACCCAAGTATTGCATTTTTTAAGGGATAATTAGATTTATGCCCCTAGTTGTGTCCCACTCATCTGTTTAAGTCACCGGTTCTGTCCAAGTCACTTTGCTCCTCTTATGCTTTTGACCTTTGACCGTTTGACCGTCAGTTTGCAAACTTCATAACTAATTCATACTAAATCAGAAAAATGCAAATAAGATACCAAAATGTTCAGAAAAACATCACCTATATGTCGGTGTCATTTGCATTCATGAAAAAAGTGTTGAAAAGTGCACATATGAGTTTTAGCTCTTTTGATACCACCATGAATAGTAAACTCTAAGAAGGTTCAAAAAAAATCAAAAAAATTGGTGGCAAAGAATGACAATTGTTTTAAGTGCCTGCCAAGTTTCATCAGGGAATAACATTCGTGGGTGCCATGGCAAAAAAAACAATCAGCTCTCCAAAATAGATTATTTTTCCCACGACTTCCACGAATGTCGTTCCCTAATGAAACTTGGCAAGCACTTAGAACATTTTTCGTCCTTTGCCACCATATTTTTTCTGAATTTTTTTGAATTTTTTTAGAGTTTACTATTCATGGTGGTATCAAAAGAGCTAAAACTCAGATGTGCACTTTTAAACACTTTTTCATGAATGCAAATGACACTGACATATAGGTGATGTTTTTCTGAACATTTTGGTATCTTATTTGCATTTTTCTGATTTAGTATGAATTAGTTATGAAGTTTTCAAACTGACGATCAAACGGTCAAAGGGCAAAAGCATAAGAGGAGCAAAGCGACTTGGACAGAACCGGTGACTTTTGGGAATTAGGGGTAAAACAGACGAGTGGGACACAACTAGGGGCATAAATCTAATTATCCCATTTTTTAACCCTCTCGCCTTCTCTTTCATTGTTGTACTAGTAGTATACTTAGTAGTAGTACTAGTAGGAGTACTTTTTACCTTGGAGGACACGTATAGCTAGCTAGGCCATTGAACACTTGAACCCACTAGCTACCACCATTTTTGTTTTTCCATGTCTTACTATCTCATCCATGTAGCCAAGAGTGGCTATATATAATAAGCCGGTTATTTTACTCTCTATACTGGGGTAGTACTATTTGCTGCATAGTATTACTAACTGTCATATTTGAGCACGACATTATTATGCATGGACCTTGACTATGTACGTCACCATGTGTCCAGATCTGGGATGCCGCGTGGACTAGATGAACGGCGCCGAGTTCGACCCCCGTGATGCTACGTGGGTGCCGAGGAACACTCTTGGAGAGTACTCGCTTTGACAGCTACCCCATTGTGAAGCGGATGCCACCTTCCGTGCATGACACGGAAGGCCTGCCGTTCATGAAGCATGGTTGTGTCTTAAATGCGCACCACCGGATGAACGACATGCTGGGACACGCTATCCCTGATTTATGCCGCTTTAGCTTGGATGAGTCTCCATCGTGTGGAACCGGACTAGAAAGCTGCGACAATGATTCCCGTTGCCCACCGCTATGGATCGTGCCATCCATGAAGAACACCTGGGACTAGAACCTGGAGGAGGACATGTATCCCATCTATAACGTGTAAGTGGAGTACGGTAACTGTGAATGGTAGCGCTGTGAATATATGTAGACTAGTCGTGCACAAATTTATCACATGAATTGGAGATGAACTTATGTGGCATACTGGCATTTGTCCTTTAGAATTTATTACTAGTAAATGTGTTATGTGTACGTGTAACTTGTGTTGGTTGTTGCACGGACTCCAACACGCTCTTTGAGAAAAAAAAGGTGGCACAGCTTTGGATATACGTGACGTGGCGGCATCATACAGTAGCATCGTTCGCTATAGTTGTAGTACACTCCTACTAGGACGACAACTCCTATAAAACATTGCACTTGGCTCTTTGCCTCTTCGGGAGGTTCAACAGTTCTTACTCCTGTGAACCTTGCACTTGGCTCTTCACCTCTTCGGAAGGTCCAACAATGATGATACTATAGTACAATATGCTTCTGGCTATCAGACACCGATTGAACTGCTGCACGTCCACCGCGAGGGCGAGGGTGAGGGCAAGGGAGAGGGAGAGGGAGAGGGAGAGGGAGAGGGCGCTGTAGTTAAAAGACTCAAAACCCTTTCCTCGTCCTGCGAACCACCGCGCGCGTGGGCGAGGGAGAGGCATAGTAAGCAAGCTTCTCCTCGTTCGGCGAGTTGACGAGACACATCAAAGCAGTACTAGTACTAGTAGTCCATACTGCATCCTTTCCGATTAATAAGGCTTAATTTGAAACGGGAAAAATACACTTGTGGTCAACGTATGTAACAATACGCTCTTTACGGTCACTATATATAGTTTTGCGGTGATTATACGATCACTAGCTCATCGTAGAGCACCATATTGCACCCTACTGACCGGCCACATAGTCGACGTGGCACTTTGTTGAGTGGTTAAATTGTCACCTGGTTTCTGGGTCCCACCTATCAGTTGGCAGAGCAAAGAAATCAGTTAAACAAAACTTCACGCAGGCGTGACACGAGTCCATCCCTTGCGTGCGAACCACCCTGGCTGTGTATGTGAGTGCATGCACGTGTACTCTCTCAATCTTCTAACAAAGAGTGTACATTGGCTATTAAACAAAGAGTGCAGTACATGATGTACATCTACACTTCCAATGCATTTAGCCTTTAATCTAAATCGATATTGATTGTCTAATGCACCAACTTGTGTTCCAGTTATAGGCTACATGTCTATCCTTAATGACAACATGCAACGGCTTTCATTTAATCTTCTTCTCTCAATGGTCGCATGCACACGTAAGTCTGCTACTTTTGGGCATTAATTATGCACTCGTCAATGTGTAAATCTCTAAATGTACAGTCTTTCACGGGCGTAGGGAGTAGGTTGAGCACTTGAGCGTGAGCGTGTGTGTTGCGTCGTGTGATGTGTGCCGCATGGGTGCGTGAGTGTTGCGTGCGTCCATGTGTACGTGTGAGTGTTGCATGTTGCATGCATGCATGCATGCATGGGGCTTACTCCCTCCCATTGACATGTTCATATTTCAAGCTTCCTCTGTTCCCTCCATATGGTGATACTCCCTCTGTTCCCAAATATGGAGTAAAAGCCTCCCTTCGTTCCCAAATACAGAGTATTTGTCTTTCTACAGATTTCAACAAGTGATTAGGTATGGAGCAAAATGAGTGAAGTGAGCGTAGAGGCATAGGGATACTGTAGAAAGGAAGTCCTCGTGATCCATTATTCCCCATCTCGGTCAGAGAGAACTATTCAACTAGTCTTCGCAGTGAAGTGACAATACACGCTGCAGCAGATGGGACACGTAATTAATAAGCTGAACTAGCGTGTTGGTGTTACTAAATTAGCCTTACCCAGTATTGCCATCAAGTTTTCCAGTAGAGCACGCTTCCGCAAATATGCTTACGCACCTCTGTCCTCCATTAACTGACATATGGGCCCTCTTGTGGTAGACCCACATGTCATCGGTGTAACTATTTACAGTCCGAAGGACGGTATATCCTAGTAGTAGTACTAGTAGAATTGAGATTTAATGCACTTTCTTCCCCGTATTCCACTCCTCATCCTCCTCTCTTCTTCTTCCTCCTCTCTTCCCCATCGTCGGTCGCACAACATTTACCCCCGCTCACTGCTCGCCCGCCCGCGCCATCTTCCTTGGTAGCTTGCGCGTACCATATGCCCCCGCTCGCTGCTCGGCCACACAAGGAGAAGCTTCTTCACTCGCCTGCCCGAGTCCACTTCCCCGCTGGCTCGCATGCACTGAAAACCCCAATGGCAGAACCGACTGACACGCCGAGCCGCGATTGGAATTCCCTCCCCGATGTTCTCGTGGAGCAGATCCGTAGTCGTATGGACCTACTCAGCACCGTCCGTCTGGCCGCATGCTCGGTGTCTTTGTACCGTCTACTCATCTGCAACCGGCCGGCTCTTTTCAAGACACCCTGCTTGCTGATGCCCGATCCTCGTAGGTGGCCCAGACACCGACTTGATGATCCTACGGAGGTTGCCGTGGTGCCCCTCGACATGCTACCACTACCCGTCCACCTGTCCTTCATGCGCGGCCACTACTGGGCGGGCATGAAGGCCAACTGGACCGTGCTCATCCACCACTCCGGTAGTCCGTGGTGTCTCGTGGATATCTACACCCGGCGAGATATCACCCTTCCATCGTTGGATACCGCCGCCATCGAGCCTCGCGGCCCGCCGGACACTCCTGCCTACTACGCACGAGACACGTCAAGCTTTTGGCTCGACCTCTATTTGCAGAAAGCTGTAATCTGCGAAGTGCCCAAACCATCAGAAGACTACATGGATTACAAGCTCATTGCCTAGTTCAACATGGGATTAGTCTATCTGGAATCCAGCCGCCATACATGGTTATGTCTCATCATCAATCCTGTTGAGGCAACATTTCTGTCTGATGCTATAGTGCATGATGGCATCGTTTACGCGGTCGACGCACAGATTGGCTGCCTATACTAGTGGAATCTATCATCGTGTAATTGTTCTATCCCATCTCATCTTTACCTTATGAATACGACTGCCTGTTCATTTGTTACAAATTTAGAATACATAGCATGTCTATAACCACATCATTGCTATATGTCCCTCTCATTAACTAGATTTTTATGACCACACATGTTATTGTTAGAGTTGATATGAGAACAATTGGCATCTAATGATTGTTAAAATACATATTATGAGCATAACATCATGATTGCTATATGTTACTCTCGTTTACAAGATTTTTATAACAACGCATGTTATTGCTTAGAGTTGATATGAGAACAGTAGTAGTAAGTGCTATGGTAGAAGATGAGTAGGCATTGTCATAGCTGTTTTCCTCTCATTGTTACATGATGTTTGAACCATGACATATTGCTAGAATATGAAAGCCATTGGCTTATTTTTTTAACTTGGGGTATGATTATGACCACGGCATTGCAATTCTCTGTCTATGATATGTGTCACTGTTATAATAATCTTAATTCCATACATACTCTGAACATGATTGTTTATTTTTGTCCTTTTGGTCTCCAATTTGAATTGTTGCAGCAGACGCAAATGTGCTGGCCTTCATGATTCCAGGACCTGGAATCATACCAGCCAATGGGTGGTGGTTTATTGCTCGTTTAGCTGACGGCGGTCATTTGATGCTCATTCGCACGTACCAAATTGACCAAACCATTACATCAAACCACATGCAGTACAATGTGTGGGGCATTCATGACATTGATGGCTATGTCTGCTTCATGTTTGACAAAGATCCTAGCTCTGTTGGGCCAGGCGTATTCAACTGGAGGCGGGTTTACAGCGTCGGCAACCACTCCTTGTTCCTCGGGCTCAATTATCCGATCATCCAACCAATCATCGATCATATCACTGGTGATGATTATCTTGCTATGCAACTTCCATTCACGAGGGGGGATTGTGTTTACACATCATACCATGTGTTTCATGAATCACCATATCCAGAGATTCGTCGACACAGCTTGTTGCCAGATAATCTTCAGTCTGTGAAAGGCATCAAGCTTCCATGCGATGGATGACTTTTGCAAACCCGACATGCGGTGATGTGGTTCATGCCAACAACAAATATGCACAACTTGATTCGTGTTGATATCTAGACTGAGCCATGTATTCTGCTGCTGTAGCATGACCCTCTTTTGTTGGATATTATGTAATGTTGTTAGTTTGAATCACTCCTCTGGTCTGAAGGATAGATAACTTCCTGGGATCAAGTGCATCCTAACTCACCTGCGTAGGATGTACTGATAATGATGATGGAGATGTTGTGCAGAAGCCATATATATATATATATATATATCAGTTAGGCTTCAAGTGTGTACTTGTTAGTTAAATTTATGTATAAATTGTGACACTAAATACGACTAGTAAGTAGTACAGTAGCCGTACTAGTATACGTCGGTCAAATTATTCATCATGTCCACACATTGAATTGACGTGACAACACGCTGCACGTGTGGTGACACAAGAATCTCGGTGGCGTGTTCGGGTATTCTGGACTTCAGATTTGGAGTACCACTTATCTGTTGAAATCTTTCATCATTCACTTAAAATAGTCGATTGATCATACATTGAGTACCATATAACTGGAATTACAGATGCAAGTCGAAGAAGGATTGGTCGGTGCTGCCGGCTGGCATCAAGTTCGATCCCACGCATCAGGAGCTGATCGAGCACCTTGAGGCCAAAGTGTGTGCTGACAGCACGAGATTTTAGTCTCTCATTGATTTGTTCATACCAACCATCGACAGCGAGCACGACATATGCTACACCCAACCTGAGAAACTTCCAGGTAAGACACCGATCGGCCATCTACTTGCACAAACATATTCCTTTGTTTATAGCTCTATTTTTCTTTTTAGACGTAGACCTGGTGAAGCAATTACAATTTGACAGTTAATAAAAAGTGAAACAAGTGACTACAACATGCCAAAGATGTTATGAAAATGCCAACTACGTACACTAAAACCTGTATTCCACGATACTGCAGGTATCACACTGAGTGGCCTAAGGAAGCATTTCTTCCAGCGCAATTCCAGGGCATTCAAAAGGGGCACGTGGACGCGTCGCAAGATATATTTGGAGTGCGGCATGCACGCGATGTGGCAAAAGACCGGCAATACCTTGCCGGTGATGGTCAACAGCAGACGGACGGGAAGCAAAAAATGTTCTAGTGCTGCACACCAACAAGAACTTCGACCAGCTGAGGACCAATTGGGTGATGCACCAGTACCACCTCGGGAACTTGGAGCCAGAGAAGGAGCGGGAGCTGGTCCTCTACAAGATTTTCTACCAGATGAACACTAGGACCAGGAGTAAAAAGATTATAAGTTAGTTTGGTATTGGTAGTTGTACTACCTTGTCGTCCGCAAGTTGGTATTGTTGTTAACGATCTTTTGGTATGAACTTGCATTTTCTTCCCACCATCATGCGGAGGGTCAATGTGGATATAGAGCTGAAACATTTGTTTCAAAAAGAATTTTCAGGCACCTAATTTTTATTTGATGGGTAGCATAAGCACCTGCCATTCGAATTCCCAGTTCTCTATTTTTTTTGAAAAAAGTGCATGCACTTATTATCATGATGAAAAAACAATATCCCTGTTGCATCCCAGTTATCAGTCTGTACTTGCAGAATTCTCTAGTTTATTGAGCACGTATATTGTTTTTTCAGGTCGAGCAAGTTTCAACTGAGTTGTAGACTGCCCAGGGTTGGTTTTGTTTTTAACAGGTCCAACCCATGACGACAACGGGGCACAAAGATCCAGCAGGTATCTACTAGCCTCTGGCCCGCCAGCATTAGTTATATTTTGTCTTACAACATTCGCAGGCAATTTTTTTTACTGAATCAAACACACAAACTAGTTCTATTTTCCTCTTGAAATGCATGTCCTACATCCGTTTTCTAATCTCTACCTATAATTTTACTAGTTCATATACACATACCATTATATTGAAAACACATAAAATTCCCTTTTCATGTTTACATCCTTATTTTTGTTGTTTTTTCCCACCCAGCGCTGATTTTTTTACACTGGTTTTCCCTTAAACCAACTCAATTGTCCCACGTCTTATTTGCTTACAAAAACAAAATGATTTTTTTGGCAAATCAATAAGTTCTTAAAAAAATGTTTATCATTTCGGGATTACAACAGTTCGGACTCCATCGAAATATGCAAAATAAGGTTGAACTTTTTGACCGTGGTCCTAGGCAGAAAATGTGCTGTAATAAATTACTTAAGAATTAGCAAATGGGCTGCAAATGATAAAAAATAGCAAATGGGCTTTATGTTGTCTACCGCAGATTTGGAGGTTGACTTGTGGGTCTACTAAGTTCATGCGTACACAAGGTTTCTCAAAAAAGAAACTTAGTCAACAATCGACTCTACCAGCATCAGAACGTTAGATGTTAATCTAACGGCAATCGTGCTTCTTCAGTGTTTGATCTTCCTGCCCAAGCCGCCCAAACCAGCGATATCGAAACCGCCTGCTCCCGCCTCCCGTGGTCGGCTGTGCTGCCGGGCAGGCCTCACGGCCCCATCATACTCGCATCCCTGGCATGTCTATCCCTCTACTCACCCACACCTCATGTTATTTTCTGGCGACGGCAGCCGAACCAGTCAACCCTCGTACTCTCCACCGCGTGGGCAACCACTCGCGTGTCTTCCCCGACTCCGTGTCATTCCTTTCGTAGGCCTCGCCGTCGTCCACCGCCCTGGTGCTCTCGGTGTGGCGTGGTCAACGATGTCCATCCAACAGCCATAGTGCTTCCTCAACCTCTGGTCTAGTCTTCTTGCTCCAGCCGCCCAAAGCAGCGCCGGTCTTGCCGCATGCTCCTGCCTCCCATGGCCGGCTATGCTGCCGCGGAGGCCTCATCGCCCCCATACTACTCCCACCGCTGGCCAGGCCATCCCTCCACTCACCCACTCCCCCTGTTATTCTGCAACGACGGCAGCCTCACACCGCAGCCGGACCAGTGAACCCTCGTACTCCTCTCCGCGTGGGCATCCACTACCGCGCCTTCCCCGGCTCCGCGTCGTCCCCTTCCTAGGCCTCGTCGTCGTCCACCACTGTGGTGCTCTCGACGCGGCATGGTCAATGTGGTCAACGACCGACTTCTATCGGAAGAGTACTGTACGTGGAGAGGCTGACAGCTGGGTCCATGGTAGCCCCAAGGAAGTGCCTCCTTATTACGCGCAAAATAATTATTCTTCCACCTGACAGAAGGGACCCACCGGACGGGCCATCGGTATTTCACGAAAAAAAACCTTTCCCCCTGACTACTGGGACCCACCAGATGGGCCACCGTATTTTTGCGGAAAAAACGTTTCCCCCTGACTGTTGGGACCCACTGGACGGACCACCATATTTCACGAAAAAAATGTTCCCCCCGCTGTCAGCTCGGACCCACCGGAAGTGCCTCCTTATTATGCACAAAAAAATGAATACTCCCCCTGCTAGCTGGGACCCACCATGGTGGTAGGCTAACTTGTGGGTCTATTAAGTTGACGGGGACGAAGGGCTTTGTCAACTTAGTCAATATGAATGATTCTAGCTCCAGTGACCGTACAATGTCCATCCAACGGCCGTCGTGCTTCTTCAAGCTCTACTCTTCCTGCTCCAGCCGCTCAAACAAGCGCCGGCGGGACTGCCTGCTCCCTCCTCCCTACGGTCAGCTATGCTGCCGCGCAGCCCTCACCGCCCCATCATACTCCCATCGCTGGCCTAGCCATCCCTCTACTCACCCACACCTGTTGTTATTCTCCAGCGACAGTAGACGAACCAGTAAACCCTCGTACAGTCGTACTCTCCTCCGTGTGGGAAACAACTGTTGAGTCGTCCCTACCTCCGTGTCGTTCCCTTCCTAGGCCTCGCCTCGTCCACCGCCCTGGTGCTCTCGACGCGTCCTGGTCAACGTGGTTAACGACCGACATGCATCAGAAGTGGACTGTACGTGGAGAGGCCGACAGCTGGGTCCACGGCCGCACGCAAGGAAATGCCTCCTTATTACACGCAAAATAATTATTCCTCCCCCTGACAGCGGGGACCCACCGGACAGGCCACCATATTTCGCGAAAAAACGTTTCCCCGCTGACTGCTGGGACCCACCAGCTACACCTTCACATGCAAGGAAGTGAGTCCGGGCAAAAAAAAAACAAAATGATTTGCCCCCTGACTGCTGGGACCCACCAGCTACACCTTTGCATGCAAGGAAGTGCGTCCGGGCAAAAAAACAAAACGATTCGCCCCCCTGACTGCTAGGACCCACCAGCTACATCTTCGCAGGCAAGGAAGTGCCTGACAGTTGGGACCCACCTGGTCGAAGCGTACGTAGCGTTGTCAGTCTGGTCGCGAACGTGTACGTACATACTGGTCGATGAAGAGGCGCGCATGTGTCGTAGTAGAGGCGTGCACGTAGCATGTACACGTATGTACAGTGGCCAGGGTGCAAGAAAGAAAATACGGCCACGTATGTGTACATACGGGCAGGGTCTCGAATGCCTACTCGGGCATACGTACGACCAGGGCTCGTGTAATTGACTGGGTCGGAACGGAGAAACAGTATTGTCGTCGTGTTCATGGGGAGGCAACGGACTCGTGTTCATCGGGAGGCAACGAAACGCGTGGGAGCCAACCGGCTGGGTCGGAACGGAGTGCGTGGTCGTGTTCATCGGGAGGGCTTGGACAGAACAGGCGATGGAAACGAGGCCTGGTGTACCGCAGAACGGAGGAAACGACCTTGTGTTCGACTGGCCACGTTCGAAACAGGATCCTGTTCATCGGGAGGGGTCTGCAGTACCACAAAACGGAGGAAATGGACCTCCTACAGTCAAAACAGGGGTCCTGCTGATCGGGAGGGGTGTGGCGTAACGCAAAACGGAGGAAACGGACCTCCTACGGTCGAAACGGGGGTCCTGTTGATGGGAAGGGGTGTGGTGTACCGCAAAACGGACGAAACAGACTTGTGTTGGAGCGCTACGGTCGAAACAGGGGTCCTGTTCATCGGGAGGGGCGTAGCGTACCGCAAAACGGGACTCCAAGGGATACTATTTGTAACGCCCCGGATTCGATGCGCCAGGTGTCCGCCAGTTATTTGCCGTCGTTGCCATGTCATTTGCTTGCGTGTTGCATTCTTGCCATGTCATCATCTGCATTTCATCTGCATGTTTTTCAAAACTTGCATCCGTTCGGGTTCCGTCGGTTCTCTCCGTTGTCCGTTCTGAGCCAGACACTCTCGCACGCGCCCGCGGCACCTTCGAAATATTATTTTATAAGTGGCATAAAAATGTTCTCGGTTTGGGATGTAATTTGGCATGCAGTCTTATTATAGTGTAGACAGGCCGCCTGTCAACTTTCGTCGCATTCGGAGTCCGTTTGACTGACCAACCGTTAAGCATATAGCGGTACCGTTGCCGGTACCTTCGTCGGATGTTTCGGTCTCCGAAAGTGCCGCCGGGCCGCACTTCTCTTCTCTTCCTCAGCCCAAGCCCTCTCCTCACAGCCCACTATCCACTCACATAGTTCCCCTCCGCTCCGGACCGTCAGATTGAGATTCGAGGGTCCGAAACCGCTCCAGAACCCCCAACCCTAACCCCTTTTTGCTATATATAGACTCCCTCATTTCCATTTCAGGCTAAAACCTACCCCTAATCTCGCCCCTCCTCATTTTCAGTGCCTCCTCCCACCTCGGCGGCCGCGCCGCCACCTCCCCTCTCCAGATCCGCCGCCGGCCACCTCATCCTCGCCATGTGGCGCCGCCTGAGTGGTCGCGCCGCCACCCAGCGCCGCTCCCCGCCAACCAGGGGCGGCCACGTGCCCCCAGCCGCTCTCCCGCAGCCGCGGCCCGCCAGACCCACGGGGAGCCTGCCCCGGGCCGCCCAGGGCCCGACCGCCCGAGCCTCGCGCCCGAGCGCGCCGCCCGCCTCCCTGAGCCTCTCTCCGTCGCCCTAGATCTGGATCTCGCCGTCGCGCCCCTCCGGCGCCCCGCGCTCATCGCCGCCAGCGCCGCCTCTCCCCGCTAGGTCGCCGCCTGTCGCCCCTCTTCCTCTCCGGTCCCTCCCTGACCCCGCTCTCTCCCTGCAGATCAGTGCCGCCGCCAGCAAGGCCTCGCTGCCGGCCGCCCCAAACCATCGCCGGATCCGCCCAGCTCCCCTCGCGCCTTCGCCGGGCCTCCACGGCTTCACCTCCGGCCGGATCCGGGCATCTCCTCGCCGGATCTGCCCTCCCGGACCCTCTCCGCCGCTGTCCCCGCCGCCGCGCTCGCCGGAGCCACGCTCCCAGCCGCCACCGTCCACCTCAGCCCGCGTGGGCCACGAACCGCCAAGGCCCAGCAGCCCCAGCGCCCCGGCCCAGCGTGCCGCCCTCCTGGCCCGTTCCCCCACCGACCTGGGCCGAGCCCAGCTAGGTGAGAACCCACAAAGTGCCGCCCCGGGCGACGTATAGTCATTTAGCGCTCGTGCGTTTTTTTTCCAGAAACTGCTAAGTCCCTTGATTCCAGTATTTTCATGCCATGTTCATCGCATTGTATCTCTGCATTCGTAGCTCCGTTTCGTGCGTATAATATTTCAAACTGTTCGTCTCAACGAGTACATCATTTCATTCCATTGCATCATATTCATTTGAGGTCATCTAGATGCCTGAATCATTGTTGCAAGAGTGCTTCATAATGTTTTCTGCTGTCTGTTAACAAAACTAGCTCTTTTGTCATTTTTGCCATGATTGATGTGTGCATCCTATGAGGTTGATGTCTTCATGTGTTTTGATCTATGCTATGTCTTATTTACAGATGTGCTTACCATGTATTTTTGTGATCAATGTGGTGACTAGCACAAGCATGCAAACTAGGCATCGTGATGTTGCTGATTTTAGTCCCTGTTCTGCTGTTATTTTGATGCCATGTAAACTTGATGATACAGAGAGATCCATGCATATTTTGAGATATTTCAGTAAGGGTGTTTTGAACACATGGTTGTTATCTAGCCATTCAGGCCCTTGTTTGCAATTATGGAGTAGTCTAGCATGTCATTTTCGTGCTCTACTTTTTCTTCAAAATGTTTCCTGGCAGATTGTTTACATGTTATTCAATTTGGCCGAGGTTGCTATAGTTGATCCTTGCATGCTATGAACTTGTTATTGCCTTGGTTTGTTCCATAGACATGTCTTCTTGATGATGCTATGCTTATATTGTCATGCAATGACTTGTGGTGAGTGATTCAATCTTGTTAAGTAGGGTACATGATGTTGCTGTTTTGCTAGGCTGAATCTGTTATTTCGTGATGCTATGTAAACATGTTGCTACTAATCATTCTATGCATAATCTGGAGATGATCACTAAATATGTTTTGATCTACATGTCATGATCTATCCATCGATGCTCCTTGTTGCAATTATAGCTTGCTGTAGCTTGTCCATATCTTGCTCCAAAGTTGCTTCATAATGTTGCTGTCAGCCTGTCAACATTAAGTTCAGTTGTTTCCATGATCGTTGCTAGTGATACATGCACCCTATGACCTTGATATTGCCATTCTTAGCTTCACAAACATGCCTTATTACTATTTGTTGCCTTGCCATGCCATGTTTTGCTCTATAGTGAGTTGCACAAGCTCATCTACATGCTTTCATAATTATGTTTCTGCCATGTTTGAATCTGTATTATAACTTGCTATGTTTACATGGGTGCCATCATATTTTCTGATCCTTTTTGGCTTATGGTCAGAAAGGGTCTTTTTATCTATGAAATTAGTAGATTCATGCCATGCCTTTGTTTGCCATTATAGGTTCCTGTAACATGTTTTTTGATAGCTCTGAACATTGCAACCTGATGTTATTTTCTGCAAAGTCTGATTTGTTATAACTTGCAATCTTACCATGTGTGTTTGAGCATGTTCTAGTGATTTCTAGAGATAGCTCAGTGTTCATGTTTTGTTATGATTTACCTGTACATCATGCCCATGCCTTTTGTTTTCTTTTGGAGGTCATGTAGCATGTTATTTTGGTGCTTGCAATATGCCTAGTTGCTGTTTTGGACAGCTCGTCCTTTAAACTTGTTTCATGTGTGTGTGTTGAACCGTTGCTCCGTTTTGAGTGTGCTCTATATGAAACTTGCTTGATTTTGCATATAGTTTCATATTATCATGTTGCATCCTTGTTTTGAGGTGTTTGCTTGATATTTGTATCCATTTTGCATCAATGCCATATTTAACTTATGTTGCTCATATCTTCTAGGCCGTAGCTCCGAACTAAATCAACTTTATATGTAAATGTACTAGAAACTCGTGTAGATCATCTTTGTGCATCTTAACTTGATGTTTAACAACTTGAATATAAGGTTTATTAAGATCTGGACCAATTTCTAAATATGCATATGAGGACTTACCGGAATTGTTATATGTTGTTCCCGGCCTCATTTAAACTTGCCTTGATGTGTTGCCCTTGTTTGCACCATCTCTTGCCATGAGTAGCTTCATGTAGTCTTGTCATGCATCATGCTTGTTGTGCATCATGCCTTGTTCATGTGTGGTGTGTTTACTATGTTGTGTGCTTCTTTTCGATAGTTCCTGTTTCGTTGCGATCGTGAGGATTCATTCATCTACGCTTGGTTCGGCTTCATCCGTTCGTCTTCTTCATGGACTCATTCTTCTTCCTTGCGGGATTTCAGGCAAGATGACCGCTACCCTAGATCTCATTACTATCATTGCTATGCTAGTTGCTTCATTCTATCGCTATGCTGCGCTACCTATTACCTGTTTATCAACCATCCCAAATTGCCATGTCAGCCTCTAACCTTTGACACCTTTCATATGCAAACCGTTGTTTAGCTATGTTATGGCTTTGCTCAGCCCTCTTATAGCGTTGCTAGTTGCAGGTGAAGTTGAAGATTGCTCCATGGTGGACAGGATTTTGTTGGGATATCACAATATCTCTTATATTGTTATAATGCATCTATATACTTGGTAAAGGGTGGAAGACTCGGCCTTATGCCTGGTGTTTTGTTCCACTCTTGCCGCCCTAGTTTCCGTCATACCGGTGTTATGTTCCCGAATTTTGCGTTCCTTACGCGGTCGGGTGATTTATGGGACCCCCTTGACAGTTCGCTTTGAATAAAACTCCTCCAGCAAGGCCCAACCTTGGTTTTACCATTTGCCTCACCACCACCTATATTTCCCTTGGGAGTAATTAACCCAAGGGTCATCTTTATTACACCCCCCCGGGCCAATGCTTGTCTAAGTGTTGGTCCGAACTAGAGCCCTTTGCAGCGCCCCCTCAGGGAAACTTGAGGTCTGGTTTTAGTTGTACGGATTGCTCATCCGGTGTTGCCCTAAGAATGAGATATGTGCAGCTCCTATCGGGATTGTCGGCGCATCGGGCAGTCTTGCTGGTCTTGTTTTACCATTGTTGAAATGTCTTGTAAACCGGGATTCCGAATCTGATAGGGTCTTCCTGGGGAAAGGTATATCCTTCGTTGATCGCGAGAGCTTGTCATGGGCTAAGTTGGGACACCCCTGCAGGGTATAATCTTTCGAAAGCCGTGCCTGCGGTTATAGGCAGATGGGTATTTGTTAATGTCCGGTTGTAGACAACTTGACACCAGATCCGAATTAAAATGCATCAACCGTGTGTCTAGCCATGATGGTCTCTTTTCGGCGGAGTCCGGGAAGTGAACACGGTTTCTGGATTATGTTTGACGTAAGTAGGAGTTCAGGATCACTTCTTGATCATTACTAGTTGACGACCGTTCTGCTTGCTCTCTTCTCGCTCTTATTTGCATATGTTAGCCACCAGATATGCTTAGTCGCTGCTGCAGCCTCACCACTTTACCCCTTCCTTTCCTGTTAAGCTTTGCCAGTCTTGATACCCATGGTAATGGGATTGCAGAGTCCTCGTGGCTCATAGATTACTACAACAACAGTTGCAGGTACAGGTTATGCGATGATCTTGACGCGAGCGCAATGTTTGCTTGTCTTGGAGTTCTTCTTCTGCTTCTTCTTCGATCAGGGATAGTTTCCAGGTCGGCAGCCTGGGCTAGCAGGGTGGATGTCATTTTAGTTTATGTTTATGTTTCATCTGTAGTCGGATGTTGCTCTTATGTATGGTGATGTTGTATTCGTGTGGCATTCTATGCCTCTTGTATGTATCCCCATATATTATGTAATGTTGATGTAATGATATCCACCTTGCAAAAGCATTTCAATATGCGGGTCTATCCTTGGTGGGACCTTCGAGTTCCTTTTGGATAGGGTCGCATATTGGGCGTGACAAGTTGGTATCAAAGCCTCGACCGACCCTAGGAGCCCCCTTGATTGATCGTGTAGTTTGGCCGATGTTGAGTCTAGAAGAAAACTGTTTTCGAAGTCTAGTTATATCGGAGAGTAGGAATTCTTTTTACTCCTCAGCCCCTTCGTCGCTCTAGTAAGGAATCTTGACGTAGGTGTTTTGAATTACTCCTCTTCCCCTTCAAAAATTTTCTTTAGGATCACGCGGTTAGTTTTTGGTCGTTGGTTCTCGTCTCTTTTGATCCGGTGCATTTCTCGTCAAGTCGACTCGAGCCTCTTCATCATTGAGTTCAATCCTCAGTTGTCTTATTTAACCACCCGCCCACCCTTCTTCTCGAAACCGGAGTCCGTAATCGAGTATCCATTCTATTCGTGTGAAGTTTTTGCTCTCTCTCCGCAATGATTTCAACCGGTGTTTTCCCTTCAAGATATTCATCGGTTTCCCCTTCCAAGTTGCCTTTGTTTTCCCACCCTCCCACCCTTTTCTTCCCGGAGCCTGAGCCTCTTTCGAGCATCAATTTCATTCGTGTGGAGCCTCTTCAGTCTTCCCTCAATTATTTCAACCGGTGAATTCTCGTCTCGTTCGTCATTCTTCATCCCTTTCTTTCTTCCCATGCACTCAATTCAAGTTTTTCGGCGTTGATCGCATTCTTTTCTAGGATCAAGTGTTCTCCTTGCTTGTTTGTCTCTCGCCAAATTATCCTCCCGGAGTGCTCAAGACATCTCAGGAGATTCGTCTGTGTTCTAATTAATTCGAGGTTGTCACCTCATTCAAATATCTCAGTTGTTCCGGTGCATCATCTATCTATTCAACAATCCTTTCTGATGGTGTTATCTCTTCAGTGGGCCATAACCCACAGGTTTTTTCCCAGGATCTTACCTGACTCTTCTAATTCCCCCGGAGTTATTCTCAATTCTTTTCAAGTTTGACGTAAGTATGAATTTCATCAGTCAGATGCCATCTCCAAGATCGCTTTCAAATTCTTTTCATCTCAGGTTCTACCTTTCCTCTTTTTCATTATTCCGGAGTTTCTCAACAATTTCGGTGGTGTTTCTCGTCGTCTTTCTCAGCTTTGAAGACCGAAGAAGAGTTCCTCTTAAATCTTGCACGTTCTGTCGAAGATTCGCGGTTCTAGCTTCTTGTTATCCTATCGAATTATTCTATTTGTCAGATATTCCTTTTCTTACCCATCCGGAGTATGTCAGGAGTTGATTTCTATTTCTTTTCACCGAAGGCCATCATTCCAGCTATCGTTCTCTATTTACCCCGACGCTTTGTTCAAGTGCTCTCTAATCAGTTCGAAGTCTTCCCGTTCTTTTGTATCTAAATCCCCTCAAGCATAGTTGGTGTTCTAAGTCTTCCCGGTGATTCATTCTCTTTCATCAGTCATTTCCGAATTTTCACGGTGGTCGTTCAAGATTCTTTTCCTTGCTTACCATTCTAATTCGTTCGATCTTTCCAGTCCTACCGGTGGTTCATGAAGACCTTCTCAAGTTTGCAATGTCACTTCTCAATTCTTTTCAAGAAGAATAAGTAATATGCAAAATCCATTGTTTGTCATCAGTTTAATTTGATGAAGGATAAGCATACAATAAATCTTATTCTTATTTCATCCAAGTGAGTAATCCCTTTCTTCGGAGTTTGTTCGTGAGGAATAAATTCTAGTTCCAAGTGTTCTCCATCTTTTCTTCTTCGGAGTTCAAATTTCCTCGGTCATTTCATCGTAACCCCCATCTAAATCATCGCAAGGCTCATCTTATTCTTTCATCCTTCATTCTATCTCATCACCCTTTTTGTCAACGAAGTTCTTCAAGGTGGTTCTTCATGATTTAGTTCATTCTTAAAGTGTTCATCAAGATTCTTGTCGGTGGAGTTCAAGTATCTTTTCTTCTCGCGTCTCGAAGTGTAATTAATTCTCCGTATTCTTTTGAAGTGGAGTTTTGCATTTCTTCATTTCTTCTCAGCTATCCAATCATTTCCGTTTGTGGTCGGTTATCACCTCATAATTTTGAGATGTTTTCCATAAGTCCACAACAAGTTTGTTCTTTCGTTGTTGGTTTTCTCAACAACTCCATTCAATCCTTCTAAATTCTTTTCATTCAATTCTCTTTCAATTCTTTCCAGAGTTTTTGTGTCAAGTCTTCATCAAGTATCTTTCAATCCTCTCAAGCTCGTGTTCTATTCCTTCCATTTTCAGCCGGAGTGCTGCTTAAATCCTTTCAGTCTTATTCATTTCTTATCTCGTTCTAACCAGAGTGGTTTCATAGTCTATCTGATTCCATGAGCTTTCGATTCTCGTCATTCTCGTTGTTCCTCTCTTCTTCTTGAGTGCTCTCGATTTTTTGCTCTTCTTCTTTGAGTTCTTGTTTCACCTCATCCCTTTTCTCTTCCGTCTCGGTCCTAAGATCTCAGGACGAGATCTCTTGTTAGTGGAGGAGTGTTGTAACGCCCCGGATTCGATGCGCCAGGTGTCCGCTAGTTATTTGCCGTCGTTGCCATGTCATTTGCTTGCATGTTGCATTATTTCCATGTCATCATCTGCATTTCATCTGCATGTTTTTCAAAACTTGCATCCGTTCGGGTTCCATCGGTTCTCTCCGTTGTCCGTTCTGAGCCAGACACTCTCGCACGCGCCCGCGGCACCTCCAAAATATTATTTTATAAGTGGCATAAAAATGTTCTCGGTTTGGGATGTAATTTGGCATGCGGTCTTATTATAGTGTAGACAGGCCGCCTGTCAAGTTTCGTCGCATTCGGAGTTCGTTTGACTGCCCAACCGTTAAGCATATAGCGGTACCGTTGCCGATACCTTCGTCGGACGTTTCGGTCTCTGAAACTGCCGCTGGGCCGCACTTCTCTTCTCTTCCTCAGACCAAGCCCTCTCCTCACAGCCCACTATCCACTCACCTAGTTCCCCTCTGCTCCGGACCGTCAGATCGAGATTCGAGGGTCCGAAACCGCTCCAGAACCCCCAACCCTAACCCCTTTTTGCTATATATAGACTCCCTCATTTCCATTTCAGGCTAAAACCTACCCCTAATCTCTCCCCTCCTCATTTTCAGCACCTCCTCCCACCTCGAGGGCCGCGCCGCCTCCTCCCCTCTCCAGATCCGCCGTCGGCCACCTCATCCTCGCCATCTGGCGCCGCCTGAGTGGTCGCGCCGCCACCCAGCGCCGCTCCCCGCCAACCAGGGGCGGCCAC
>NC_057804.1:138561747-138566265 GCF_018294505.1 Triticum aestivum
CGCGCCCCTCCGGCACCCCGCGCTCGCCGCGGCCAGTGCCGCCTCTCCCCGCCAGGTCGCCGCCCGTCGCCCCTCTTCCTCTCTGGTCCCTCCCTGACCCCGCTCTCTCCCTGCAGATCGGCGCCGCCACCCGCAAGGCCTCCCCGCCGGCCGCCCCAAACCCTCGCCGGATCCGCCCAGCTCCCCTCGCGCCTTCGCCGGGCCTCCATGGCTTCACCTCCGGCCGGATCCGGGCATCTCCTCGCCGGATCGGCCCTCCCGGACCCTCTTCGACGCCGTCCCCGCCTCCGCGCTCGCCGGAGCCACGCTCCCAGCTGCCACCGTCCGCCTCAGCCTGCGTGGGCCACCAACCGCCAAGGCCCAGCAGCCCCAGCGCCCCGGCCCAGTGCGCCGCCCTCCTGGCCCGTTCCCCCACCAACCTGGGCCCAGCCCAGCTAGGTGAGAACCCACAAAGTGCCGCCCCAGGCGACGTATAGTCATTTAGCGCTCGTCCGTTTTTTTTTCCAGAAACTGTTGTCCCCAGATTCTAGTATTTTCATGCCATGTTCATCGCATTGTATCTCTGCATCCGTAGCTCCGTTTCATGCGTGTAATATGTCAAACTGTTCGCTTCAACAAGTACATCATTTCATTCCACTGCATCATATTCATTTGAGGTCATATAGATGCCTGAATCATCGTTGCAAGAGTGCTTCATAATGTTTTCTGCTGTCTGTTAACAGGACTAGCTCTTTTGTCATTTTTGCCATGATTGATATGTGCATCCTATGAGGTTGATATCTTCATGTGTTTTGATCTATGCTATGTCTTATTTACAGAGGTGCTTACCATGTATTTTTGTGATCAATGTCGTGACTAGCACAAGCATGCAAACTAGGCATCGTGATGTTGCTGATTTTGGTCCCTGTTCTGCTATTATTTTGATTCCATGTAAACTTGATGCTACAGAGAGATCCATGCATATTTTGAGATACTTCAGTAAGGGTTTTTTGAACACATGGTTGTTCTCTAGCCATTCGTGCCCTTGTTTGCAATTACGGAGTAGTCTAGCATGTCATTTTCGTGCTCTGCTTTTGCTTCAAAATGTTTCCTGGCAGATTGTTTACATGTTATTCAATTTGGCCGAGGTTGCTATAGTTGATCGTTGCATGCTATGAAATTGTTCTTGCCTTGGTTTGTTCCATAAACATGTCTTCTTGATGATGCTATGCTTATCTTGTCATGCAATGACTTGTGGTGAGTGATTCAAGCTTGTTAAGTAGGGTACATGATGTTGCTGTTTTGCTAGGCTGAATCTGTTATTTCGTGATGCTATGTAAACATGTTGCTACTAATCATTCTATGCATAATCTGGAGATGATCACTAAATATGTTTTGATCTACATGTCATGCTCTATCCATCCATGCTCCTGTTTGCAATTATAGCTTGCTGTAGCTTGTCCATATATTGCTCCAAAGTTGCTTCATAATGTTGTTGTCAGCCTGTCAACATTAAGTTCAGTTGTTTCCATGATCGTTGCTAGTGATACATGCACCCTATGACCTTGCTATTGCCATGCTTAGCTTCACAAACATGCCTTCTTACTGTTGGTTGCCTTGCCATGCCATGTTTTGCTCTGTAGTGAGTTGCACAAGCTCATCTACATGCTTTCATAATTCTGTTTCTACCATGTTTGAATCTGTATTATAACTTGCTATGTTTACATGGGTGCCATCATATTTTCTGATCCTTTTTGGCTTATGGTCAGTAAGGGTCTTTTGATCTATGCAATTAGTAGATTCATGCTATGCCTTTGTTTGCCATTATAAGTTCCTGTAACATGTTGTTTGATAGCTCTGAACATTGCAACCTGATGTTATTTTCTGCAAAGTGTGATTTGTTATAACTTGCAATCTTACCATGTGTGTTTGAGCATGTTCTAGTGATTTCTAGAGATAGCTCAGTGTTCATGTTTTGTTATGCTTTACCTGTAAATCATGCCCATGCCTTTTGTTTTCTTGTTGAGGTCCTGTAGCATGTTGTTTTGGTGCTTGCAATATGCCTAGTTGCTGTTTTGGACAGCTTGTCCTTTAAACTTGTATCATGTGTGTGTGTTGAACCGTTGCTCCGTTTTGATTGTGCTCTATATGAAACTTGCTTGATTTTGCATATAGTTTCATATTATCATGTTGCATCCTTGTTTTGAGGTGTTTGCTTGATGTTTGTATGCATTTTGCATCAATGCCATGTTTAACTTATGTTGCTCATATCTTCTAGGCCGTAGCTCCGAACTAAATGAACTTTATATGTAACTGTACTAGAAACTCGTGTAGATCATCTTTGTGCATCTTAACTTGATGTTTAACAACTTGAATATAAGGTTTATTCAGATCTGGACCAATTTCGAAATATGCATATGAGGACTTACCGGAATTGTTATATGTTGTTCCCGGCCTCATTTAAACTTGCCTTGATGTGTTGCTCTTGTTTGCACCATCTCTTGCCATGAGTAGCTTCATGTAGTCTTGTCATGCATCATGCTTGTTGTGCATCATGCCTTGTTCATGTGTGGTGTGTTTACTATGTTGTGTGCTTCTTTTCGATAGTTCCTGTTTCGTTGCGATCGTGAGGATTCGTTCGTCTACGCTTGGTTCGGCTTCATCCGTTCGTCTTCTTCATGGACTCGTTCTTCTTCCTTGCGGGATTTCAGGCAAGATGACCGCTACCCTGGATCTCATTACTATCATTGCTATGCTAGTTGCTTCGTTCTATTGCTATGTTGCGCTACCTATTACCTGTTTATCAAGCCATCCCAAATTGCCATGTCAGCCTCTAACCTTTGACACCTTTCCTATGCAAACCGTTGTTTGGCTATGTTACCGCTTTGCTCAGCCCTCTTATAGCATTGCTAGTTGCAGGTGAAGTTGAAGATTGCTCCATGGTGGACAGGATTTTGTTGGGATATCACAATATCTCTTATATTATTATAATGCATCTATATACTTGGTAAAGGGTGGAAGACTCGGCCTTATGCCTGGTGTTTTGTTCCACTCTTGCCGCCCTAGTTTCCGTCATACCGGTGTTATGTTCCTGGATTTTGCGTTCCTTACGCGGTCGGGTGATTTATGGGACCCCCTTGACAGTTCGCTTTGAATAAAACTCCTCCAGCAAGGCCCAACCTTGGTTTTACCATTTGCCTCACCACCACCTATATTTCCCTTGGGAGTAATTAACCCAAGGGTCATCTTTATTATAGCCCCCCCCCCCGGGCCAATGCTTGTCTAAGTGTTGGTCCGAACTAGAGCCCTTTGCAGGGCCCCCTCAGGGAAACTTGAGGTCTGGTTTTAGTTGTACGGATTGCTCATCCGGTGTTGCCCTGAGAACAAGATATGTGCAGCTCCTATCGGGATTGTCAGCGCATCAGGCGGTCTTGCTTGTCTTGTTTTACCATTGTCGAAATGTCTTGTAAACCGGGATTCCGAGTCTGATCGGGTCTTCCTGGGAGAAGGTATATCCTTCGTTGATCGCGAGAGCTTGTCATGGGCTAAGTTGGGACACCCCTGCAAGGTATAATATTTCGAAAGTCGTGCCTGCGGTTATAGGCAGATGGGAATTTGTTAATGTCCGGTTGTAGACAACTTGACACCAGATCTGAATTAAAATGCATCAACCGTGTGTGTAGCCGTGATGGTCTCTTTTCGGCGGAGTCCGGGATGTGAACACGGTTTCTAGGTTATGTTTGACGTAAGTAGGAGTTCAGGATCACTTCTTGATCATTACTAGTTGACGACCGTTCTGCTTGCTCTCTTCTCGCTCTTATTTGCGTATGTTAGCCACCATCTATGCTTAGTCGCTGCTGCAGCCTCACCACTTTACCCCTTCCTTTCCTGTTAAGCTTTGCTAGTCTTGATACCCATGGTAATGGGATTGCTGAGTCCTCATGGCTCACAGATTACTACAACAACAGTTGCAGGTACAGGTTATGCGATGATCTTGACGCGAGCGCGATGTTTTCTTGTCTTGGAGTTCTTCTTCTGCTTCTTCCTCGATCAGGGATAGGTTCCAGGTCGGCAGCCTGGGCTAGCAGGGTGGATGTCGTTTGAGTTTCTGTTTATGTTTCATCCGTAGTCGGATGTTGCTCTTATGTATGGTGATGTTGTATTCGTGTGGCATTCTATGCCTCTTGTATGTATCCCCATATATTATGTAATGTTGATGTGATGATATCCACCTTGCAAAAGCATTTCAATATGCGGGTCTATCCTTGGTGGGACCTTCGAGTTCCTTTTGGATAGGGTCGCATATTGGGCGTGACACTATTCATCTCCACCGTCGACCTCCTCCAGCCTCCACAGGGCTACCGTCGACCTCCTCCAGCCTCCACGGGCTCCTGTTCATCCAGCCTCCAACGTGCGCTACTCCACTGGCTACTGTTCAACCACCCCTCCACGGGCGCCCCTCCACCATCTACTGTTCATCCAGCCCTCCACACCAGGGGTCCTGTTCATCCGGAGGCAACACCACCACTCACTGTTCAT